>NW_026057585.1:100614133-100696273 GCF_023721935.1 Panthera uncia
GGCTCTGAGCTGTCAGCACAGAGCCCGACACGGGGCTCGAACTCACAGACTGAGAGATCATGACCTGAGCTGCAGTTGGACGCCTAACTGACTGAGCGCCCCCAGGCACCCCGGGTAGTTAGTTTTGTAGGAAATTGCCAAACCGTCTTCCAAAGCGGCCGCACTGTGTTGCGTCCCCACCAGCAGTGAGAGAGGTCCTGCTGTTCCACCCCTGACAGTGGTGTCACTGCCGTGGTTCTAATTTGCAGTCCCCTGGTGGCCCGTGATGGTGCACATCTTCCCATATGCTTATTTACCGTCTGTGTGTCTTGTTTCACGAGGTGTCTGTTCATACCTTTTGCCCCTTTTCATATTGGTTGTTATCATAGAATTTTTAAGAGCTCTTCATTTATTTTGGATACAAGTCCTTCATCAGATACGTGTTTTGTAAACGTTTCCTCCCGGTCCGTGGCTTGCCTCTTACTCTTTTTTTTTTTAAGTTTTTAAAAATTATTATTATTATGTTTTTATTTTTGAGAGAGAGAGAGACAGGGCGAGCAGGTGAGGGGCAGAGAGAGAGGGAGACCGAGGATCAGAAGCAGGCTTCAAGCTGACAGCAGAGAGCCTGATGTGTCTCTCGACCTTTGTCAGCTTCCAGATGCCTTTGAAAGCTGAACAGAAGGGTTGCCACTTAATTCCAGAGAAATGCACACCAGACGCAACCTCGCCCATGCCCAGGGCCCCCTGAGCTAGCTGGACTTTGTTTAGTATCAGAAACACTGTGGCTGTAGCCTGCCATGTCCAGCTGTGTGTGGTTTTCTTTGGGCTACATTCCCAGAGCGCTCTTCCTCGGCCAAGTGAGTCTTTGGAGGTCTGGCCAACACAGAAAGTTCTGGAAGTGGAGGGATGGGCCTGTTTCTCCACAGCTGTCTGCAAACAGGTTGAACAGCTTTATCATGATACAACTCATGTCCTGTAAGTTCATTTACTCTTGAGGACAGTTCAGTGTTTTCTGGTATATTCACAAGGTTGTATAACCATCACTGTTCTTGAATTCCAGAACATTTTATTCACCCCCAGAATAAACGCTGTGCCTGTTAGCTATCACTCCCCATTCACCTCTCCCAGGCCCTGGCAACCACCAGTCTGGATTTGCCTGTTCTGGACGTTTCCTGTGAATAGAATCATGCCTTATGTGACAGGCTTCTTGTGCTCAGCAGCACTTGTTCAAGATTCTTCCATGTGGTAGTAAACATTGCTACTCAATTCCTTCTTAAAGTCAGATCATATCCCATTGCTTGGAGAGACCACTTCTGATTTATCCGTTCATCTGTGATGGGCATCTGTGTCCTTCCCACCTTTTTTGGCTACGACGAATAATGTTGCTGTGAACCTTTCCGGATGTCTGGTTGTATCGTTTAAAATAGTTCTTGGTTGGGGCGCCTGGGTGGCTCAGCCGGTTGAGTGTCCGACTTTGGCTCGGGTCGTGATCTCACCGTTCGTGAATTCGAGCCCCACGTCAGGCTCTGTGCTGACAGCTCAGAGCCTGGAGCCTGCTTCGGATTCTGTCTCCTCCTCTCTCTGCCTCTCCCCTGCTCATGCTCTGTCTCTGTCTCTCAATAATAAATAAACGTTAAAAAAAATTTTTTTAAATAGTTCTTGGTTAATTTAGAACATGAGGAACCACCTCATGGTTATTTAACTTTGAAATTATTTACTCATAAGGCTGACAACAAACGATTCCTTTCTGTGGAAAGGTCTGTTAATGGCTCAGTCGGCGTGGCCGTGGAGGCCTGCAGAGGTGAGGTATGGTCCTTGCTGATTTGACTGAGCCATGGTGGACTTTTAGATATTTCACTTGGTTGTGTCATTTAAAAAAATTTTTTTTATGTTTATTTTTAAGAGCGAGACAGCATGAGCAGGGGAGGGACAGAGAGAGAGGGAGACACAGAACCCGAAGCAGGCTCCAGGCCCTGAGCGGTCAGCACAGAGCCCAACGCGGGGCTCAAAGTCACAGAGTAAGAGATTCTGACCTGAGCCGAAGTTGGACGCCCAACCGACTGAGCCACCCAGGTGCCCCTGGTTGTGTCACTTCCTGCAGATTTCCCTCATTCCCTTTCTGTGTTTTGGTTGTTTTTTTTTTTTGTTTGTTTGTTTGTTTGTTTGTTTTTGAAATCTTGGTTCTTCTGGTTTAGGTTGTATCCCTGTATCCAGATGTTAAGTAATTGATTGTGCCTGTCATTAGTGGGTCATTCCAAGTCTGAAAACTGTCTTCCCTCTAATGGTGACAATAGGGTCTTAACTCAGTGGCTTGTTTCAAAGCGTTTCTCGGTCGTGGATTTGGGTGCCTCTTCCTGCATGGCCAGCCCCGCGTCACAGCACCATGTGCTCCGTCAGCCCAGCCCAGCCCAGCGCGGGCTGACTTCTCGATCCCAGATCCCTTGTTCAGGTGCCCGCTGGTTGCAGGACCCCCGTGTGCTCCCGTGAGGACTGTTTCTCTTTACGCCAGTCTTGTGTATCTTCACGATCTTTCCATAACTGAGAACGAACCTGGTGGGGCAAGTCGTGCCCGGTTCTCGTCTGCATGTGCGTCATCAACTGCGTCACCTGGGTGGTGTTTTGATGGTAGGTCCGCAGCGTGCAGGAGGGTGCGTCTCCCTTGGCCCCGGGCCCGGCCCCCTCCCGGGACGCCATCGTGAAGGTGCCGAGCGCCCAGTCCTCCAGGTCTACCTGATGTGGGCCTGGGCAAGCCTCCGGCCTTCTGTGTGCCTGCTTTCCTCACAGGTAAAAGTTGGGGCCTGAAGTGGGTAGTTTCCAGCGACTCTTTCGACTCAATTTCCTGTGATTGTAAGGGATTTGAAAAGGTCATGGGAGTGATGGGGTGGCCACCCGTCGCCTGGCGTGGGCAGTGTGCCCAGCACACCCAGGGTTGGGACCAAGGGGGAGAGAAGCCAGCGTTGCTTAGGGAGGCTGCGATGCCTGCATTGAGGAATGGGGCCAAGTCCAAAGGGCATAGCATCCGGGCTGAGGCCCCCCTCTGGTCCCATCTGGCCACAGCTCCAGAAGGGGCTAACAGAGACCATGCTTCTGCTTCGGCGAGGTGTGTCCCTAAAAGTGTTCAGGAAAGGAGCTGACGAGGCCTGTCTTAGGGAGAAAGCCAAGCTGTAAGAACCTGTGGGATGGCTGGGGGTGGCGCTACCTGGGCGGGGTGGTGTCTGGTTGTGGTTGTGGAGTGGGAAGGGCTGTGGTGCCTGGACACATGGCTGTGGGATGCCCTGTGGCCAGAGTGGGCACCTGTGGCCTTGGGGCCTTTTCTCTGACCTGAAGGTGATAGATGGGTTTGACCAGACCCAGCACACGGCTCTCTTAGGGGGCACCCAGAACCCACTATGGGAGTCTGCGTCCTTAGTGGCCTTGGGGAGCAACGCTTTTGACCTCTTGGTCCAGGCGAGGCGTGGGGCAGGCTGCTGGCCGGGTGCACGCAGGGCCTAAGCACCCAGCTGACTGGAGGGGAATAGGGCGGATGGAGTGGGGGCCTCTGTCCATTCTGTGTCTCCCAGGCACTGGCTCACTCCCTGATTTGACACCTATTCATGGCACTTTGCTGTGTGCCCGGCCCGGTGCCAGCTGCTGGGGACACAGCAGTGAGCAGGATGGCCCCAGGCCATGTCCTACAGGAATAGTCCTCGGACCTCCCTGCAAATGGGGTCATTTCTACTCAGGATCAAGCACCGTCAGGGACAGCCAAGAGGCCGAAGGAGGTCTGCCGTCCCGCCAGGGCCCCCGTCAGGCGGTGTGGGCGGGGAAGGCTGTTGGGGAAGGTTTTCCGCCCAGATTCTGCCCTGACTCCCCCCTCCAGGTAGACATTTTGGGTGTGGTCAGCAGGCCCCCTTATCCCTTCAGGGGCCCTCTCGCCCGAGGACAGCCTTGCCACTTCCTGCCCCGGCCGGCCTCCCTCCCTGTGGAACCAGGCTCTGTGCTGTTGGTCAGTCTGGAGTTTTCCTTCTCTCTCTCTTCGTACAAACGTGGGAAGACTGGGGACAATGGTACCTGGACCTTTAGGCGTAATTTGTCTGCACTTCAGGGAGGCCGCTGGGAGCTGGGAGCGTGCTGGGCCTCTGGTGAGGGCTGTGTGTGAGTGAGCAGCGGGCCCAGCTTGCTCTGTCCTCACTTTACCCCTCGAGCACAAAACCTGCCAGAGTCGCCCTGCAGGTGAGGTGGACCGGTGCCCAGGAGCCAAGCCAGGATGACAGTTTTCAGGAAGGACTCTCTCAGGTGGCTTGCAGGCAGATTCATTCATTGGTGGTGGCCATCACCCTGCCTGATGGACGGAGGCTGTGCTCTGCCCAGTGTCCTGGCTGCGGGTTCCTGGGAAAGTGGCCTTGTGTGGAGGTGCCCTGGGACTCGGGGGTAATAATTACACATCCGGCCTCCTCTCCCAGGACTGCCACTGTCACACGTGCTCCTCGGCCACTCTGACGGCTTGCCTGGCACCCAGCGGGAGGGGAGACGGAAGGCCTGTCCCTGGCAGCCTGGCACCGGAGAGGGGAGGAGGCAGGTCTGTGTGGGGGTGGGGGTGCCAGCCAGGGGAGTGCCGGGGCTGGCAGAGCCAGTGGGTCACCTGGACCCTCGACCTCCAGGAGGTAGCTTCGGGGACAGGTGTCAGATGTCAGCCCCTCTGAGCAGGATGTGGGGCTCTGCACCAACTGTGACCTCTTGCTGTGAGTCTCCCTCTGGCCTGAGACCCTCCTCCCCTGTCTGCGTCTTGGGAGGCTCAGAAGGCTTGCAGGGAATCCAGGCCTGGGGCCCGGCCTCTGCTGAGAAAAGTCTGGGTGGGCGTTTGCCCTCTCCTTGGGCCCCCTAGAGGCTTCTCAGAGAGGCACCTGTGACTTCTTCATCTCAGAGACAGCAGCGGGAGGGCTCGAAGATGTACTTCTCCGCTGTCATTATTTACAAAGCGAGGTTGCTATGACAGCTGGCCTTTGGTAGAGTCTTCAGATCAGATTGGGGAGGCAGCCTCTTCCTGGTTAGATTGGGCAGCCTGGTGTGGCGGGGAGTTGGGACGGTGCTTGTGGTGGGGAAGGGTGGGTGCTCTGGCTGCCGCTAGCCGCCTTGCCTCTCGGGAACTGGGATCCGGGGCAAACCAGCGGGTATAGCTTCCCAGATGAGCAGGTACCACAAAGTCACGCGCCGCCCCCTTCTCTTAGGGGCATCCATCTGGGGGCCCTTTGAAGGGGTCCGATGTAGAGGGGACGCGGCCCCTTCGTGTGGCCAGGGACAGCTGTGCCTGGCCTGATTCTTGCTGAGTCGGATGTGAGGTGGTTAATGGAGGCTGGGACGGGAAGTCCAGTCTCTGCGTGACACCTGGGGGCCTGGGGGGCCTGGCAGGGTCAGACCCTGGGTTCCCAGAAGAGTGGGGCCGTGGAGCCGTGGGGCTCAGCGGTCTCCCTCCTGGCTGGAGCCCCAGGAATGATGGCAACTGTGTTTCTTTCTCTTGCCAGCCAGTTCCCTAGTTGGGCAGGGCTCTGCTGAGCGTCCTGCCTGCTCAGCCCCCGAAGGTTCTGCATTCTCAGGATCAGTGGGTGCTGGTCCGCTACCCCCTGGAGCCTTCTCCTGGTTCATTCCCCTGTCCCAGCCGAAGTCTGAGCCTGGGTGTTCGGTGTGATTGGCACCCCCGACCCCATGCCTGCTCTGGGACCTGAAAGAGCCCCAGGGACTTTTTCCTGGCCCAGCCACTTCTCCTCCCTTGCCTCTTGTAGGGGATGGGGGGTGGCGGTGGGGGCTCTGGGGCTGAAGGAACTTTCCTGGAACCTTCCTTGGCAGCAAATTAGAGGGGATAAGCAGTGTCACTTGGGCTTCTGGTTGGCAGAGGCCCCCATAGAAACATGAGGTTTCACATGTGCCATGGGCAAGGCCCGTGCCCACCCTGTGGGCACCAGGAATGGCACTCCCTATTCTTCCTTGTCTCCCTGCCAAGGCGACTGTTCCCTGCGCTGAGCACAAAGGAAGCTTGAAAGCTGCCGCTGTGGGTAAGGTCAGGGCAGAAGCTCCTGGGGGTTGTTCCTGCTCAGGACACCCATCATTGCCTCTCTATTTTGAGCCTCATTTAGAAAGGATGGGCCCGGGGACCTTCTGCACAGTCTGTGAGGTGTCCTTAGCCCTGGCTGCCCCGTGTGCCCCCACCTGAACCCCCCCCCAGAGGCTCTGCTGGTCTTTGGTGCAGGTGGAAAATCCGGGAGACTTTATCTGTCCCGGAAATCTGGCTGTGCGCGGAGCCGGCCTTCTCCCTCAGAGAGCTATTCTAGCTTCCACCGTGGGAGACGGAAGCAGGCCTCTCCAGCCCAGTAACCATGGACTCCTGCAGCACTGTTACATTGTAGCGCTGACATGTTTGGGTGAGAATCAGGCTGACCACAGCCCCCTGTGGTGCGGGCACCCCCTGGCCTGGGCTCCCCGGGCTGGGGAGGCCGCCACGCCCGCGGGTCCTGTGGGCTCGCCTGTCACTCCTGCTGTTTTCTGTGCATGGGGCAAAGCCCCCCTGAGTGTGAATGTGAGTGTCAGTGCCCTGCCAGGACAAATGACCACACATAGCGTGGCTTACAATAGAAATTTATGTTCTCACAGCCCGGAGGCCACAAGCCACAAGCCACAAGACAGATCCTGCTGTCGGCAGGGCCACACTCCCTCCGAGGGCCCGAGGGGAGGATCCTTCCTTGCCTCTTCCAGCTTCTGGTGGCTCCTGGCGTCCTGCATTTTTGGGCTTCTGGATGTATCACTCCAGTCTCTGGCTGCTCCCCGGCGTGTGTCCATTTCCCTCTTTTCAAAAGGGTGCTGTGCACACTGCATTAGGGCACACCCTAACGACCTCATCTTAACTTGATGACATTTGCAAAGACCCTGTTCTGTATTTAAAAAAAAATTTTTTTAGGGGCGCCTGGGTGGCTCAGTCGGTTAAGCGTCCAACTTCTGCTCAGGTCATAATCTCGTGGTCCGTGAGTTCAAGCCCCGCATCGGGCTCTGTGCTGACAGCTCTGAGCCTGGAGCCTGCTTCCAATTCTGTGTCTCGCTCTCTCTCTGTCCCTCCCCTGCTCACACTTTGTCTCTCTCTGTCTCAAAAATAAATTAAGAAACATTAAAAAAAAAATCTTGGGGCACCTGGGTGGCTCAGTCGGTTAAGCATCCGACTTCGGCTCAGGTCGTGATCTTGCGGTTTGTGAGTTCAAGCCCTGTGTTGGGCTCTGTGCTGACAGCTCAGAGCCTGGAGCCTGCTTCAGATTCTGTGTCTCCCTCTCTCTCTGACTCTCCCCTGTTCATGCTCTGCCTCTCTGTCTCAAAAATAAACATTAAAAAAAAAAATTTTTTTTTTTAATGTTTATTTATTTTTGAGAGGGAGGGAGAGCGAGCACGAGCAGGGGAGGGGCAGAGGGAGAGGGAGACACAGAATCTGAAGCAGGCCCTAGGCTCTGAGCTGTCAGCACAGAACCCTACAAGGGGCTCAAACCCGTGAGCTGTGGGATCATTACCTGAGTCGAAGTCGACGCTTAACCGTCTGAGCCACCAGGCACCCCCACTAAGACCTGTATCTAACTACGGCCCCGTTCACAGGTTCCAGCGGCTAGAGCTTGAACGTATCTTTCGGGGGACACAGTTCAACCCAGTATAAAAGCTCTATGTGGGGCTAAGGAACAGGAGGACGGGGCTTGCCTTCAAGGTGTCTGCTGTGAGGCCGGCTACACGGAATGCAATGGGCAACAAACAGGTTTACTCACGTTTGGAAACATCCGTGGGACACACTCCTACAGCTGGAATTGCTGGGTCGGAGCCCGCCTGTGCCTTTGGAGTTTGGGAATGCCGGGCTGTCCTCCATGAGGTTGTGGCTACTTATTCCCGCCCCCATTCGTGGATGAGTCCCTTTCCCTCCCAGACCGTAGGTCGGGTGTTGCTGGGACAGGTGGATCCAGGTAGGGTGGTAGGAAGGCCCTGGCTGATGATCTGGTTTGGCCAGGGCGGTGGCTGATGATGACACAGAAGTTCCAGATGCCTGAGGGCTTCAAGTTCCTCACTAGTGAGGTGAGTCTTTATTCTTTAGATGAGAGAGGTGATTGAGGACTAGATTCCTGCTTAAGATGACTCTCCAGGCAGTGGGATGAGTGGCTGGTTAAGTGCAGGAGGAGATGGGCAGGTGCAGAGATGCCTCCCCGACCAGGTGCTGTGGTCAGTGCTGCTTGCTTCACCGGGTTTTCTTTACTTGTTTTTTTAATGGTGAAGAGGAAAGAGAAGCCCTTTTCATACCCATGGCTGCATTAAACCTGGGAAAACAGGGGCTCCTGGGTGGCTCGGTCAGTTATAAGTGTCTGATCTCACAGTTCATGAGTTCAAGTCCTGCGTTGGGCTCTGCACTGATGGTGTGGAGCCTGCTTGGGATTCTGTCTCCTTCCTTCTCTGTTCCTCTCCCGCTTGCTCTCTGTCTCTCAAAATAAATAAATTTAATAAACTTAAAAAAAAATGGGAAAACAAAAGCTTGAATGAGGGACCACATGTTCTCCTGGCTGCCCTCACTTGTGCCTGGGGAGGACCAGGGTGTGGGCAGGGAGAGCCCTGGGGAAGTGAACTGGGGAGGAAGGCCCTGACAGAGTGAATGGCCTTGAGCAGTGGGGGGGCATTGGGGACCCAGGGGACTCAGGGTAACTGCAGAGTGCTGGGTCAGGATCAGGTCCAGTGGAGGGAGGTTTATGTCTGAGTGGCCAGCTGGCCTGGGGAATTAGGTCGGTGCCTGGTGCAGGACCCAGGGTGACCAGGAAGGGTGGGGGACAGCAAGTGTCCCAGTGAGCTTTCGTGCCTCAAGCGTGTGGTCTGGAGCTCCTGGCATTTACTCCCAGTTGCCCAGGATCCTGGGGCAGCCCGATGTTGATGGTGTGGGGTTTCTGGGGACCCTCAGTCTGCAACTCCAGACACTATCTCCAGCCTCCTATCTCACAGGCTGCTTCCTTATCAGCCTCTGACTCAATGTCCCGCCGGATGTGAGCACTTCCTCCTCTGCCCTTCTCTCCCAGGTCGCACAGCATTGCTGTGGGTCAACCAACAGTGGCAGGGACAGCTGTGCTTTACAGACAGGCAAAGCGAGGCCCGAGGGGAAAGGCTGGATTCAAGTTTCCCCAGCGCTCTAGAGCCCAGGAGCTCAGCTCTCCCTGGCCAGCCCCTGCCCTACGGCAGACTCTGTGGTACCTGTGCTCGCAGGAGGACCAGCTTCTCTGTGTGGAAATGACCGTCTGTCCTTCACGAAATTGCAAACAATTCCAAAGGAAAGAGGTTGATAACAATAGGGGTTTTTTTAAGTTTTTAAAAACATTAAAATTTTTAATAAACATTTATTAACTTAAATAACATTTCAAGTTTTTAATAAACATTTTTTAAAGTTTATTTATTTTTGAGAGAGAGAGAGAGAGAGAGAGAGAGACAGAGTGCAAGTAAGGGAGGGGCAGACAGAGAGGGAGACACAGAATCCGAAGCAGGCTCCAGGCTCTGAGCTGTCAGCACAGAGCCCGACGTGGGGCCTGAACTCACAGACTGTGAGATCATGACCTGAGCTGAAGTCAGACACTCAGCCAATTGAGCCACCCCGGCGCCCCACGGTGATGGTTTGATGTGTGTACATTTTGCAAAACGATCACTGCAGTGAGTTTAGGTGACACACATCACCTGACAGATGTTTTTTCCCTGTGGCGAGAGCTTTCACTGCGGCAACTTTCATACAGTGCAGCGCTGTTAATGTTAGTCACCGTGCTGGGCGTTATGGCCCCAGGATTTATGTCTCTTATAGTGGAACTTTGTGCCTTTGTACCTAGAGCTGTGGCTTGTTTCCAGTTCTCAGGGCAGCCGGCCCCACTGGGACTCCTGATAGGGGGGGTCCTGTCCCGGGAATTTGTCCGCTGTCCAAGGGGGTCACAGCCTGTGTCCTCATGCTCATTCAGCCCTGCCCTGCTCATTCAACCCCAGGTCTTTGGGGAGCCTGGGAAGCAGGAAGGGCAGGAGTGCTGGGAACTCCCAACGGTCATGCCGCCACCTTGCTGCCTCTGCCAAAGGTCCCCGCTGTCACCCCTTCTCTGCTGGGTGCCTGTAGCTCTCGGGGACAACTTCCTGCTCTCTGCCCTCCTCCCTCCCGTGGAAACAGGACCCGGCGGTCTCTTGCCTGGGGCTGTCGGGTCAGCAGCCCACTGTGACCAAACTCATGGAAAGTTCTTTTTCCTTCTTTGGGAGCCATTGGTCTCTTTGGAGGACCTTCTCCTCACCCTGGGTGGTCACTGTTGATGAGTGACGTCCTTCTCAGGAGCCTCATCCTGCTTCTCTCTCCTCTGCCTAGGATCATGAGGCCGGATGATGCCAATGTGGCTGGCAATGTCCACGGTGGAACCATCCTGAAGATGATCGAGGAGGCAGGGGCCATCATCAGCACCCGGCACTGTAACAGCCAGAATGGGGTAAGTGTCTGGGGCGGTCATGCAGGCTGCATGGAAGGTTCCAGGGCCCAGGAGGCCTGGCATCCCTCTGTATGCAGCACTGCACCACTCTTGGGTCAGGATAGGAGTTTGCTTGGCGTCTTCCCTTCCTTCATCCCCTGGGCCTTGGGGATTTCCAGAAGCCCTGGGTAGGTTGCTTGGTTTGGGGCCCAGCAAGGGAGGACAGGGGACAGCCAGAGACTGAGCTGAGAGCTGCCTTTAAACTCCTCCTCCTTAAAGTCTTGGTTTCTAAACCCCCACCCCCATCCCCAGCCTGGCCACAGTGGGTCTGACCCCTCCTCTGCCCCATCCACCCCCTGGCGGGGGGGGAGCCAGGGCAAGTACCGAGCCAGCAAACCCCTGACCGCCTGGGTTGAGGGCCGGGCTTTCTGCTTTTGGGACTTCAAGGCAGCTGGGGGCTTTGGGACATCACCTCTTACCGTCCCTCCAGCCCCAAGGGACCTGACCTTTCTTCCAGAGGCCTGCCAGCCACCTTGCTTGGGGAAGGGGGTCTGTCTTGTGCCACGCTGCCACCTGGGGGTCAGCAGAGATGCGGCACCACAGGAAGCCGTGGCCTTTGTGTCCCTGTGTCCTGTGACCTGTGTCCCCATGGGCCTCTGCCAGCCACCTGCTGTGATGATAGGAATGCTGGAGGGGGCGGGGGTGGCTCGAGGAGAATACGACAGCAACACCTGTGTGTGCGTGTGCGTGTGCGTGTGCGTGTGCGTGTGATAAACCAGGCCGGGGTGAATGTGTTACTTACTGGGTGGACATTGACACCCAGGAGGAGCTGGGTGTGAAGGAGGAGCTCGTCTGCCTGGCTAGGACTCTGGACTTGTTCAGGAGCCCTTGGAGTTCTGGGGCAAACCCAGCAGTGTCCAGAGCACGCCCTCTGCTGGCCGTGGGGAGGGTGGGCCTGAGCCTGTGGGGCCTGGGGGCTGAGAGAGACAGTGAGGGTCCCCCTCGGGCCTGGCGGGAGAGGCTGCACACTGGGAAGGAGAACCTCAGGGTAGGGGAGAGGAGGAGGGGGGCCTTGGGAGGCCACGTGGGTGGTGAGGGCCTGTGTAACTGCTGTCAGTAAGTGCTTAATGTTCTGCAAAGCTGTGAAGTGCTCCCACTCATAATCCTCGCCACGCCCCGTTGTCCCCATTGCACAAGTGAGGACGTAGAGAAGAGGTCGCCTACTTGCCCGAGGCTGCGTGGGGGAGTGTGGGTAGGTCTGGACCACGAATCTGCCTCAAACCTGTGCTTTGAGCCTCCGCTTCTCCTCTTGCGCTCCCTGGAGGGAGCCTGGGCGCAGGAAGGACAGTTGTGACGCGTTGGCTTGGAGATGCCTCTGGACTGGCGGACCCAGGATAGGGGTGTAGAAGTTCCAGGTTCAGGGGGGCATGTGAGCCCCAGGCAGCTCCAGGTAGATGCTGGCACGGGTGCTGATGCTGATCTCTGAGAGGCTTCTCTGGGGCTCTGAGTCGGGGAGGGCACCCCCACCCCACTCGCCTCGAGACCTCATCCGGTCTGTGCCTTTAGTACCGTCATGTAGGCCCGGGGCTCTGTTTCCAGCCGGGCCTCTTGTGGCTCCACCTGGATGCTTAACTGGCCCCTTGACCTTCACAAGGCCAAAAAGACACCCTGGGCCTTTCCCCGGGCCGCTCCTCCCACAGCCTCCCTCTCCTCCGTAAACGACCTCTGCGGCATTCAGTTACTTACACCCATTGACTCCCTTCTCACTGGCGGCTGATCCTGTTGGCTCTGCCTGCTGGGTGGTTCCTGATCTGAGCACCGGCCAGTTCCTGGGTCTCCTCTACCGTGCCTTCCTCTCAACACTAGCCGGGGCCACACTGGCCCTCCTGTGGCTGTGTGAACTGGCCAGTGTGTTCTTACCCCTGGGCCTTTGCACTGCCTCTTCCCTCTGCCAGGGCTATTCTTCCTCCAGATATCTGCATGACTCGCCCCTCCTTCCAGTCTCTGTAAATACGACCTCCATCCAGGCCTTTCCTGATGACCAGCTCCCTCCTTGCTCTCAGGTATTCCCGGAACACTGTGTTTTGCTCCTGTATCTTTGGTATGCTCGCCCCCATTTGCACCCCGTTAGAGTGTAAGCCCCGCGAAGGGAGGGACTTTTTGTTTGTTGGGTCCCTGCCGGATGCTCAACATCTGGGCAGAGGCCTGGAAAACTGTGGACTCCCGCTGGCTGTCTGCTCATTGCCAGAAGCGTGTGTGGAGTGGTCACCCAATGAGAACCTCCATTTCGTAGGCGCTTATGCGCCAGTGATCACCCTGGGTGCTTGACCTTCTTTTCTTTGTGGAATCTTCCCAACCATCTTCTTAACCCCACTTTGTAGGTGAGGAGCGGAGGCCTAGAAAAGTTATATGGTCTCCTGAAGGTCACAGAGAGCCGCGTCCTTGAAGCTGGCATCGGCAGGGGGCGGCCTGAGTGGGTGTAGGGGCAGGTGTGGCTCACACAACAGCAGTGATAAGAGCTAACCCTTTCTGGACCCACTCGCTCACACGTTTGATCCCCACCGGCCCATGAGAGGGGCGGCTCCCCCGCTCTCCATGTATCAGCCCCTTGAATCCTGGCAGCAGTCTGCCGGCACCATTCCTTTCTGTATTTCACAAGGTCAAGAGCTAATGAGTGACAGAGCTGGGAGTTGAGCCCAGGGTCCAGCGCTATTCTTTCTGGCCCTGCTTCTGAAGCTGCTCTCCTGGCCCAAAGTCCTGTGGTCACTCAGGAGCCCAGCCCCTGTGGTTTTCTGGGTATCTGAGCCCAACAGGCGGTGTGATGCCGGCTGCCTTTGGGAGTGTGGCAGAGGGCAACTTCCTGGGGGTACATGCTAATCAGACTGTTCATGGCTGCTTCCCAGGGTGGGGCTGCCTCTCCCTCTCTCAGCAGGGAGTTACAGGGGTGCGTGCAGTTTGGAGAACCTCGTACTGAATACAGGTATTCATCGGTCCGTATTCTCAATGTTTGGGTCATGCCTGTTTTTTATGGAATGCCCAAGGCGGGCCCAGTGCCCTGCTAGGTCCCTGGACAGCAGCTCCCAGTCAAGTTGCCCCTGCCCTGGGTCCAGCCTGGCATAGAGTCCCCAGGCAGCACACCTGTCTCTTAGGCTGCCCTCCCTGCCCCGGTAAGACTCCTGAGTGGCTGCCCCATAAACATTCGTTCTGTCCTTTGGAACCAAGCTTAGGATTCATAACGAGTGGCCTTCCAACTCAGAAGAGCAGATCTGAGGCCACTGTCAGGCGTCCTGTCGGCCGAGGTGTCCTGTGCCAGGTGTGTGTTGAAAGCATTCCTGACTGCCTTTCTGTAGCCTCCTGGGCCACTCTGCCAGTGTTCCGGTTCATGGAAGGGAACATAAATGCCCCCTGCCGAAAGTTCACTTGGCCCTGAAGCGTGTGGACTAAACGTGAGCCCATCTGCGCGTCCCCTCTGTGTCTCCCACAGACTCCTGGACCTGCTCCTCACCTGACCCTACAGGCCCTGCTGACCTGCGTTTGCACCTTCTGCTGTGCTCCCCCACCCCGCCCCTGCACAGTCCAGCCTGCCCTCCCCTCCGCCTGGACTTGACACACTCCATACCTGCCTCACATTCTTGCCTCAGCTCAGATGTGCCCTCTGTGGGGAGGCCGCCTCCACCCCCACCCCATCCCATGCTGCCCTCTTCAGAGCACCTGCCACTGTGAGGCATTGCCCTGTTTGTCATCCGAACCCAGGCCGAGGGCAGGTGCTCTGACTTACTCCCCCGAATGGCTCTCGAGGCGCAGCCTGGCTCCGTGCGTCAGAGCACGCCTGGTCTGCGGTCTCAGTTGCCCTGGTTTACCCGCGGTCTAGAAGCAGATGACCCTTCCTCTGATGCACCGTCAGATATCGGCCTAACGCTGTGTCACCTGCCCACGTCACTCACCTCCTGCAGCTGTCACATAGGCATTTTCTCATCTCACATGGTCCCAGGAAGAAGTACACTAAGAGAGAGAGAGAGAGAGACCATGTTCACATGGCTTCTATTACAGCATGTTGTTATAGTTGGTATTATTCGTTAGTGTGCCTAACTTAGAACTTTGTCGTAGGTGTGTATGTAGGGGAGAAATGGTATCTATAGGGTTCGGGACTACCCGTGGTGTCAGGCTCCAGTGAGGGTCTTGGAAGGAATCCCCCGTGGACCGGGGGCGGGGGGGCCTGTACTGTGAATGAAGGAATGCTTTTGTGGCCGTGGGAAAGCTCAGGTCCATCCGAGGCTTAGACGTGGACAGATGTGAGAGTAAGCTGCATTTCCATTAGAAATTATTAATACATATGCATACACGTTACCTGCGTGTGAGTGTAGCCATGCCAAAGCTCAGCCACTCTCCAGTGAAGATACCTGGGTCTCGCAGACAGCGCTCGGATGACCCCAACAAGCGGCCCAGAGGCAGGGCCTTGGTTTCTGTCCTGCTCCGCTTAGCGCGTGTCTTTCCAGCTTTCTACCAGTGGGTGGTGCTGCAGCCACAGAAGCCTCCTTCCGGGTGTCCGTGCGACTTAGGGGGCGAGGCCAGATCAGAGTGGCCCCAGCTTAGCCCCAGGACCTTTCCCATCACCCTGGTCCCCTGTCTTGCTGACACCTGCCTCTGGCACGTTTACAGGAACAGACACCGGAGGAACCCCCGACCCCCGTGTTCCTGAGACTCACCTGGGAGGGGTGAAGGTGGAGGTTCCCTGACCGTCCCTCCAAAAGAGGCAGGTCCTGTGGGTTGAGGTGGGGCAGGGAGTCTGCACGTTTGCGAGGCAGCAGGCGGGTTCTGGCTCGGGTGCCGCGGGTGGTGTTGCCAGGGCTCAAAGTGACCGTTACCTACAAGTGTGGTATGGCCCACCCTGGGACGGGGGGCGCTGTGAGGAGCAACCGGGAAAGCGAGTCCCAGAGCGGGCAGGCCCTGAGGGCCAGGCTGTCAAAGTGAGCCCCATCTCACACTCCCTGCTCCCCGCCCGGCCTGGGGCAGCCAGACGTGTGCTCAGCGTTCCAGAAGAGATGATTGGTTTCCGGCAGGAAGCGGTAGAGGGTGCAGTGAGGGTCTGAAGTCCCCCTCTTCAAACACCTGCGACCTTCGTGTCGTTCCGTTAGCACCGACGAGAAGTGAGCAGTCCTCCGTGCCAGCGCCAGGAGGCGCTGAGGCCGCGTCACACGCTGCTGTCCTCTTGAGAAGTACTCTGGGAGCAGGCACCAAGGTGTCTGTCCCTTGGGTCTGGGCAACAGTCCCCGGTACTGAAAATGACCTAAGGGAATCCATCACAGGACTATTTATAAGAAGAAGTACTTAGTGGGGGGTGGGTGTGGGGGGTCGGAGGGCGGTGCCTCGGTGACTCCAGTCAGTGAAGCTAAGCGTCTCTTGATTCTGGCTCAGGTCGTGATCTCTTGGTTCGTGAGTTTGAGCCCTGCAGAACCTGTTTGGGGTTCTTTCTCTTTCCCTTTCTTCCTGCCCCTCCCCAACTTGTGTTCTCTCTCTCTCTCTCTCTCAAATAAATAAACTTTAAAAAAATAAAAACTTCATTGGAGAAGAGTGAATTTAAACAAACAAACCAACAAACAATTGGTGTTGACCCAAATCTCTAACAACAGAGGAAAGAATATTCCATTCTATCCAGCCATAAACATACTTTTGCAGTGACATGGCGGGAAATACCAATCACGGGCAGTGCCGTGCACACAAATGAGGAAGTCTGTCACGTTTGATAGAGAACGAGCCCCACAGTAGTCTGTCGCGTGCCCTCCGGATGGCACTCCAGGTGTGGGTGTATTCTGTGGCCGTGATGATCCATTACCCTGGGGTGTCCTGGGTGGCTAGGGACAGGTGACGTTAGGCAGCCCTGGTGCCCTGTATACCCTTTTGAATTTTGAGTTCTGCGAAGGGGGTGCCTATCTGAAGGATAAATAAAACTTAAAGAATAGTGATTGCAGGGCCCTGGTTGTAATGCAGCCAGGTTCTTTTCCCTTGTGTTGAGTGAAAAAAGGCAGTTTGTGGACACGCATGTTTGTTTTCGCATGACCGTATAAGACTAACCGCACACGAACCAGTGAGATCCCATTCTTAAGGAGAAGAGCCTGGGAGGGAGGATCTCAAAATAGAAACCTGGCTCCTCTTCGGATGGATGGGAGGAGTGATCTTCCCTCTCCTGTCTACTTCGCTGTATTTCCCAAATGTTCCATAAGGAGTATATCTTTTTTTACCTTTCATTATGCAAGTAATACACGTCTTTTGTAGAAAAATTAGAAAAAAGAAACAAGCCACTCATAACCATCACCACTCAGAGAATCCCGTTAGCGATCGCTTTGGAGTGTTTGTTCCCCTCGGGCATTCCCGCGTCCCCTGTGGTTTTGCAGTTCGGAATGTGGCGCTGCTTTCCCAGTGGGGGAAAAAAGGAAGGCCGTTTTCAGGAGTGTCTCCAGGGTGGGGACTTGCCCTGCGGGTAACCTGTCTCTGGTCCCTCTGCAGGAGCGCTGCGTGGCCGCCCTGGCCCGGGTCGAGCGCACCGACTTCCTGTCGCCCATGTGCATCGGGGAGGTGGCGCACGTCAGCGCGGAGATCACCTATACCTCCAAGCACTCCGTGGAAGTCCAGGTCAACGTGATGTCTGAAAACATCCTCACAGGTAACTTCCGCATCGCGTCTCACCAGCGGTGACGGCACGGCGGCGGCCGCAGCTCACATGCATGGAGGGCTGACCCTGCAGCAGGGGCCGGTCCTGACGCTGTCCGTGAATGACCTCCCTTAATTCCCACCCTGCCATCCTCGTTTCGCAGACAGGAAGGGGTTAAGCAGCGAGACCCCGGGAGCGCGTGCCTGGACCAGGATTCGAGCTCTGGCTCTGGGGGTGCGGCCACCGCCCATCCTGCCTTCCGGGGGTGGTGGCCTGGTGACTGCTCCTCGGGCGGGGGGGCTGGGAGGGCACAGGCCCTTCCCCCTCCCTTCCTAAGCCTTCCTAAGTGAAGGTGGTGCCCTGCGCCCGCCCCAGGCCCTGCATACCAGGCTTAGGCTGAAAGCTCACTGGGCCAACCTTTGACTCTGGTTTGATCTGAATATTCTCTTTCTCAGGGTGGTTACCATGGAAACCCCTTTTCATCCTCCCACTGGGCTCTGCAGGGGAGCGTGGCTCTGGTTTGCACCCGCTGCTGCTTTTTATAACCAGGCTGCTGACGACGAAGGCAGGGCCTTTTGTCCCCTTGCTGCCCCCTCCCTGTCCCAGACCACCCTGTCCTCCCGCGCAGAGGACAGTCCACGCTGGTTCTGAAGGCAGGAGCTGCCTGGGTCCTGATGCCCCCCTCGCCCCTTCCTCGGCCATCCCCGCAGGGTGCTGTGCTCAGAGAGCTTTAAGGGGCTCAGGCTTCTCCCTTCCCTGGGCCCAGAGCACAGTTGTCCATCTGGAACATCCCGGTGACCCCGGCAGGCCCAGCCATGGCCCAGTGAAGGGTGCAGCGCGAGGCCTGGGATCAGGGAGCGGCCAGCACCCCTGTGCCCCGTGTTTGTGGCCTAAAGCCTGTTGCAACTCTGGCATTAGAGGGACCTGGGATGCCTCAGGTGATGGCACAGAAAGGGGTACCTAGGTACTGTCTTCTCACAGTAGGGCCTTGGGGTGTCTGTCATCACTCCCTGTGGCCTGTCCCTCTGTGGCCCAGGCTGTCTCTCCTGGGCAGTGCTGGGCATTGTCGGGGGACGTCACTGCCTCAGCTGCTCTCTGTCCTCATGCTTCCTTGTCGATGGCAGTCCCAGCAGTGCTGCTGTTCATTGTGATGGTCAGTGTCACCGAGCCAGGGACCAAAAATGGGGGAGGGGCATGCCTTCCGGATTTCTGTCATCGAAGCCCCCTTTCTGGCACGTCCCAAGCTGTGGCCCAGGAGGAAGCCCTGGGGAACAGAATCGCTGTTGGCGAATGGGGAAGAGGCCGGGGGACAGAGGCGCTCTTGACTTTGAAAGTGGAGCTCACCTCCCTGGCATCGGACCCCCGGCATGGTGCCTCTCAAGGGGACATCGTTGGTTGTCACAATTGGAGCAAAGCTACTGGCATCCAGTGTGGGGAGGCCAGGGGTACGCGGGATGGTCTCCACCACGAAGGGTGATGCAGTGTCCTTGCGCCGAGGCAGAGAAACCCAGCCCTGGATCGAGAACCTCTGAGGGAAACGGCCGTGTCTTCCTCTCCCGGGCACTTTCCTTGTCTCCAAGCAAATGTGGAGCTGACAACCAGGGGGCAGAGAACAAGGGAGCGAACGAACCACCAAACCCGCAGAGGCTGCCGGGGAGATTTGTGTTTGTGCAGAGATGGGAAGCTGACGGAGGGTTTTGTCTAGAACGACACGCTCTGCCTGACTTCCGAGGGGTCCCTCCCACGGGGGGGGCTGGAGGCTCTCGCCTGGGGCGGCGCTGGCAGGATAGCAGCCCCCCCCCACCAGTGAGGACGCACCTCCCCGGGCCCCTGGGCCCCCGTGGCCTCGTCTCTGCTCCTTCCCTGCAGGGTGGGCACTTGGGGCCTCATCTGCCCTGTGCAGAAGGGCACTGGCGGCGAGGAGAGGGCTGCATGTGTCCAGCTTGCAGGACGGAGGGGCAGGCTTGCTGATCCCACTGTGTTCTGAGAAGACACAGGCTCGGGAGAAGCAAGGGACGGGCCCCTGGCCCAGGTGTCCCCACTCCTGACCTCAGGCCTCCCCTGTAACACGGGAAGGGGTCAGTCACGCCTGGAGCCCTGAGGCCGCGGTTTCTCCACACGGCTTGGTCACCTTGCCCCAGAACGTCCTGCTGCCTCCTTTCTTGTTCCGTGACTTCTGGTCTCTCTCTCATTTCTTTTCTTTCTTGCTTTCTTTTTTTTTGGAATGTTTATTTTGAGAGAGAGAGCACACACAAGCGCGGGAGGGGCAGAGAGCGAGGGAGACACCGAATCCGAAGCAGGCTGCATGCTCTGAGCCATCAGCACGGAGCTGAATGTGGGGCTCGAACCCATGAACCGTGAGATCATGACCTGAGCCGAAGTCAGATGCTCAACGACGTAGCTACACAGGCGCCCCCTCTCTCTCATTTCTGGCTCTCTTTCTCCAATTGCCACGTCTGTGCATCCCTCTCTCTGTCTTTCCGTGTTTGGATCCGTGTGTCTCTCTCTTGTTCTAGGGCCCTGTGTCCCCCGAGGCCTCTCCCGCTCTGTCTTAACGTGTGTCTGTCTGTCCACATGGCTAGGAGGGGAGGGCAGGGCTCGGCCGCCTTGTCCGTGCACTTGTGGCACCCCCCTCCAGCAGTGTGTGGCCCAGCAGACCCAGGGGGATTCTGACGGCGGAGGGAACTGAGACCCCAGCAGGCAGAGGTCCCCTGTCTTGTGGGTCCCCCTCCTTCGGGGGCTGTGCAGCCTGTCAGGAGGCAGCCGAGCGAGCACTGACCGAGGCAGACAACCAGCAAACCTTCGCCTTCGAGAAGGCTCATTCATCTCCGGCAACTGTCAAAATATTAAGCTAACTGGGGTGTGATTGGTGCAAACGCTCCAGAAAATAGCTGGGAGCCCTTAAGATTTTCAAATAGGTGTTTTTAATCCTGCAACTGTCTTTTGATGGTTTTATTAAATGATGGAGAAAGTGCAATTAGCATGTTTTGCCTCATTTGCCCTGCAGTGTTCGTTTAGGTCCAGAGGCGGGCCACTGCGGGTTTCCATGGAAACCAGTTTGTCAGGCCGGCTCCAGCAGAGTCAGACAGGAAATCTTTATTCCCCAAAGCAGGTTGTCAGATTTACTCTCAGTCAAAGCGCAGTGAAAATAGTTTCCATGTGATTTGCCTGTGGTTCCCGTGTCGTGCTGATGGTACCGTCGTGTCGGGGCCGGGCGTCAGGACCAGGCCCGGGGACCTCGGGCTCACCCTCCTCCTACGTGACCGCGGGGCTCGGCCTGGTCCTGAGGGCTGTGTGTAGAGGAGGAGACCAGAGCCCCCGGCCCCCTTTGGGAAGGCAGGTCAGAAAGAACTGAGGCGAAGGGAGCTCCAAGAGGGGCTTCAGAGAGCAGGCCTCACTGCCCCGTGTCTGCTACGCTTGCTTCCTGCAGATGTACCTACCGGTCTCCACGTTGGGGATCTTCCATGTTGAGAAGCTACTCTTTGAAGGCATCCTTGCCAATAGTTCCCTGAAATTACTGGGATCCCGGAGGCCTGCCTGGGTCTGAGTGGCACCGAGTTGCTGTGGGACCCTAGGTAAATCCCTTGACCCCTCTGGGCTCCGGGGTCCTCCAGTACAGGTGAGGGGGAGTGGACTAAGTGACTCTCGACTTTTCTGGTCCAGGGTTCTCAGCCCAGACAGGCCTCTGTGGTAGCCCCATCGAGGGTTCTGTTCCCTGTCGTTCCGCCCAGAGTGGGAGTCAGCGGCCCACTGACTGTCTCTCAGCACTCCACTCTGAAGTTTCTGGATGGGAGCTCTGAGTCAGCAGTGAATCCAAGCGTCCAGTGTGAAGGACCGGCCTCACCCGGCTGGCTGTGCACCTGTGCCAGGGTCTGTGGCCTGGCCAGCCCCCCCACCCCCACCCCCTGGCCTCCCACATGTGCCCTGGCTCGGTGACTCCCCGAGCCTCCCGCCCACGTGCCGCTGTCCTTCTGGCCCCTGTGTGGCGGGAGCTCTTCTCAGTGGTGTTGAGGCAGGTGGATGTCCCCTTGCTGAGCGCTGTGGCGTGAAGCTTCTCAGCAGAGCGTGCTTGACCAGAAGTTCAGGGTCTGCCGGACCTGTTTGCGGGAACCCGAGCTCGGCCTGGGCTGAGTCCCCTGGCTTTGTCCCCTCTTCTCCGGGAGGTGCTGAGTGAGGGCCCCACCTGAGGCTGCTCAGGCTTCTGGGCGTCTTGGGGACCAAACTTCCCTTCCATCAAATACCCGCAAGGAGGCAGTGCCTGCAGGTGGCGCCCTCTGTGTCAGCAAGTGCTGGAAAGCCGGGACCCCCCAGGCTCAAGGTGTGTGAACTGAAGCCTCTCCAGCACGCTCCAGAGGGCAGCATTGTGGTGGGGATGGTGCTGGCTTCCGGTGCTCCAGCCCCCGCTCGCACCTTGTGGCTAAAAAAGGCTTTGGGTGGGAGCCTGGGTGGCTCGGTCAGTTGAGCATCAAACTTGGGCTCAGGTCATGATCTCACGGTTCGTGGGTTCGAGGCCCACATTGCGCCCTGTGCTGACAGCTCAGAGCCTGGAACCTGCTTCGGATTCTGTGTCTCCCTCTCTTTCAGCCCCTCCCCTGCTCACACTCTGTCTCTCTCTCTCAAAAATAAATACAAACGTTAAAATTTTTTTCAAAAAGGCCTTGGGGATTAGGGGCCCGAGAGAGGTGTGTTTCAGTCCCGCCTGCCCTGTGCCCTGAACTTCCTGTGGTCTCCCTGTGTCACCACTCATGTGTTGTTTTTTTTTCTCTGAAGGAACTAAAAAGCTGACCAACAAGGCCACCCTGTGGTACGTGCCCCTGTCACTGAAGAACGTGGACAAGGTCCTGGAGGTGCCTCCAGTCGTGGTAAGGAGACCCCCTTCCACTTCCCTCTGGGGACAGATGGCAGAGGCCTGGTCATCGGCCACACAGACGTCCCTGGAGAGCCGCAGGGGCTGGGCGCCGGCCTGCCAACAAGAAATGCCAGTGGAGGGGGTGTCCCTGCCTGGGATCTTCCCTGATGGGAACGTGAGTGAAGGCTGGCCCCGTGCAGCCAGATGCCCTTCCTGGAGGACCCTTCCTCGTGCTCCCGACCGGAGGAGAGGTGGGGGCCAGGACGGTGTTGGGTGACAGGTCCTTCTGCCGAGAGCCAGGACCTCCAGGCTGCCTGGCCCAGGCCAGCTGCTCCCCTTCGTGGTCCCTAAGGAAACAGACGCTAAGACATCTCTGTTTCAGCCTCTTCTCCCTCCACTTGCCCCTGCTGGTGCCTGCCACCACCCTTGCTTCTGTCCTTGTGGCTTTGCTGCAGACAGAGGCATCTTTGCACGGAGGGAGCCCATCGTGTTCTGGTTGTTTCTGGGCCCGCTGTGGGCGCGCTGGGGTGGGCAGGCTTTGGAGGGTGAACATGGTGCCAGTGAAGGATTTCGTTCCTTCCCTGAGGTTGCCCCTCGCCTCCTCCCGTGACCCCAGTCCCTTCGTGTTTCCAGGACACGCATGACAGCTCCTCCGTGGACATCTGCAGCTCTCGTTAGTTCTCACACCCAAGCTCTTCTCAGAGAGAAAGGTCCTGTGGCTGCAGTTAGCATTTCCCTGCCGTCACGACATACAGAGAACGACATTTTTTTAAGTTTATTTATTTTGAAAGAGAGAGAGAGAGAGAGAAGACGTGCGCACACGAGCAGGGAAGGGGCAGAGAGAGAGGGGGAGAGAGAGAATCCCACGCGGGCTCTGCACTGGTGGTGTGGAGCTGAGTCTCACAACTCGTCACTCTATCTCACGAACCGTGAGATTGTGACCTGAGCTGAAATCAAGTCTGATGCTTAGCCACCTAAGCTCCCTGGTGCCCAGAGAACAACATTTTTTCAAGTAATGGAACCGAGAACCAGATAGGTGGGGACCGGTGTCTGCTCACATAGCTCACAGAGAAGCCGGGCGATCCTGGCTGGGCCCAGCTGTCCCTGCCCTGCTCCTGGGGACCCCCTGGCACAGGCCCTTCCCACTTAGGGGAGGCCCGCTCTGTCTCCCCTACAGGCTTTCTCACTCCCCTGCGCCCCTGCAGGGTAAGACTGGCCTCCCACCCTCTGCCCACCAGCTCAGTGTCTAACCATACACCCTGTCTGGGCCCCCGGGGACAGTCCAGGCCCAGGTGGCACATTTCCCCGGGTGGGGATGGCCGGCCGCGGGGCTCCGGCTGCCGTGTAGTCTAGATTTTTACAAAGACACCTTGGGGCAGGGGAGCCCTCTCCGCATTGAACAGGAAGGGTGCTTAGACCTTGGCCTGGGGTCAGGTTGGTGGCCAGTCCTTTGGAATTGTGAGAGAAGGGAGGCAGCGCTCCCCCCACCCCCAACAGCACTGTGTCACCCACCCCTGCACAAGCGAGGAGAGTGTGTGGACTCTCAGGGCCGGGGTGTGGGGCCGATGGCTCCTGCTGGTCATGTCTGTGTGAGTGTCCTTGGGCTGCTGGGACGGAGGCCCCAGGGAGGACCCTTCCTGCCTCTTCCAGCTTCTGGCGGCTGCGGGCACTCCTTGGCTGGTGGGAGCACCCCTCCCACCTCTGCCTCAGACTTCCCATTCGGGTGTCTGTGTGTGCCCTGCCTAGCTGAGCCCCAGCCAGTGGCACGGGGGTCCACATGCAGTATGTCCTCATCCCCGCTGATTACACCCGCGCAGACTCCGATGCTGTGAGAGGCCACTTGTACCGGTCCCGGGGGAGGCAGGAGCTTTGACAGGACCCTGTTCAAGCCAGAACACCGCCCTTCAGTCCAGCCCCACCCCGCCGCCTCTCTCCCTTCTCCTCCGTCTCTCCCGTCCCTGCACCACTGACTGGTGCAGGGGCTTTAAGACCCAAGTCTGAGGCACAGTGACTTTTTCTCTCTAGAAATTAACAGACGTACCTGCCTCTGCCTTCACATTTCCCACTAAGCACTTGGCGTTAAATTAGCCATATCCGCATGTAAGTACAACATAATTACTAAACTGATTTAGTTTTCAGATGCCACAGAATTTAGAAGTCTCTGGCAGACCTTTTCTGTGGCTTCAGCGCCATCTGATATGTGTTACGGGGTTGATACCAAGGGAAGATTCTGGGGCTGAGCACGTAAGCTTTTGCTTCCTCTGGCTCCTCAGGGCCCCGGGGGCTGAGAGCTTTGGGTCTTCAGCCAGCAGGACGGGGTGGGTGGCGTGCCGGTTCCTGTCCCCCCAGAGGGCCAGGGCAGCTCCTCCCCAGGGAGCACTCACCCCCACATCCCGGAGGGGCCCAGAGCTTTCCCAACCCCTTTGTTCAGCCGGCTTTGATAAGACATAAATACCAACTTTGCCCTTGTAGAGGCGGAAGCGGCAAGTTCTCCAGATGGGAGAAACCACCCAGCTCCCAGCTGCAGCCGCTGCTAATATTTATGGGAGCTTTTCTTCCCCCACGTGTGAGGCCCACATATAAGCCTTCAGTTGCTTTGAAATATAGGTCTGCTGTTTTCATTGTCCTGATTGATCCTGGAAAGCTGTGTCTCTCTGGCGTTTATGCTTATCTGCTGGCAGCTTAGCCACAAGGCTTCCTAATACCCCCCCTGAATCTTCCTGTCAACCTTTGACAGCTGTCATTTATCCGAGAACACACATCTCTGTCTTGGTGCGTGTGTATTACATGTCTCTTTCGCGTGTATATATATGTATATATTATCTACGTGTATGTCGCACATATCTCACAGATACACATGTAGATGTCACAGGCACACACATACCTTAGAACACACACGCTCGTGTGCTCATGGATTTACTGCATGTGCACATTTCCCTGGAAGAAGCCCAGCCGTCAACCGTGTGCAGTGTTAAATAACTCCACCTTCTTCTCCAGGAAACAGGGACCCCAGTATCCCTGTGACAGGAGAAAGATTCCTGCGGTGGCCGGGGGGGCAGCACGGCCCTGGAGAGACCTGGTGGGTGGTGGAGAGTGGACGCTTGGGGCTTTTTCCAGTGTCCGAATGTGCACTTAAGAGTCTTGCACAGACAGTTGGGACATTTGGGCTGAGCTGGCTTCTGCTTCATTCACATCAGCTGGGCTTGGCGAGCCCTTGGGGATGGGAGTGGGGTACCAGCCCATCACTGGGATGCTCTAGTGATTTTATCCCCAGATTTAAAGCCAGCAGGGCAACGGTTGTGAGGAGGCTGCGTTTCCTCTGCCTTCGTGGCTCAAGTCTGGATGGGGCCCCGCCAGGCCCCATGTGGCTGCACACAGCCAGGATTTATTAGGCTCCGGGCGGGGGCGGGGCAGGGGTTGGCTCTTTCTTAAAATCTCTTTAGGGGCGCATGGGTGGCTCAGTCGGTTGAGCGTCCGACTTCGGCTCAGGTCATGATCTCGCGGTCTGTGGGTTTGAGCCCCACGTCCGGCTCTGTGCTGACGGCTCAGAGCCTGGAGCTGCTCCGGATTCTGTGTCTCCCTCTCTCTCTCTGACCCTCCCCTGTTCATGCTCTGTCTCTGTCTTAAAAATAAATAAACATT
Source organism: Panthera uncia (assembly GCF_023721935.1). Taxonomy (NCBI): domain Eukaryota; kingdom Metazoa; phylum Chordata; class Mammalia; order Carnivora; family Felidae; genus Panthera; species Panthera uncia. The sequence goes on from NW_026057585.1 coordinate 100,639,710, forward strand.
AAAAAAAATTTTGTTTTTTAAATCTCTTTAAAAGGCATTTCTTGAGGACAGTTGAGTTCAACCATGGATTTTTCCAGATAGGCACAGCACAGACTCTGCTCTTAGGGCCTTTACTCTGGACAGTGGGACGGGAAGCAACAATTCACTTATGGAGGAAAAGGGTAAATTATCCACTGCAACTTAAACACTCATGGTCTGTTTCTTTTGAACAAACCACTCAGCTCCTTTCTCAGCCTCCTTTGGAGACAGGCTCTCTGAGCCTCAGATAATGGTAATTAAGCCGCAGAGTGGTGTTCAGACCCTGTGTGATTTGGGGCAGAGCCACGAGCAGGAAGATCAAGAAGTTTAAAAGTAGCTTTTGAAAGGAGCTCTAAAATTGCAACCTGAAATGAATTTGCCTAAGTCAGAGAGCCTTCATGGGGGGACAGAGAAGGGAACAAGGGGCCCTGAGCTTAGTAGCCACTCCGTGGGCTCAGCCAGGAATGCTGGCTGAGGGAATGAAGGGGCAGATGTTGGAACCAACCAAAGGAGGATGGCTGGGCCACAGTCAGCACAGGGGGCCTGGGCCGTGGCGGCGGGAAGGGAGAGGGCCGGGCCCCTGGGGGAAGCAGCTGTCAGAGGGCCCGGGGACCTGGTCTGGTCTTCTCACGTCCCACAGGAAGGGCGTGTGTACCCTACACGGGGCCGGAGGACGGGGCCCTTGCCGTCACGTCAGGGAAACCCAGCATCTCTCTCTGTGCCCAAGGAACCCCAGTTTTTGTGCCAGTTTTTGTATATTCACGTTTATTTCTTAACTTCTTGGGTCCAAACCCCTGTCATCCATTAAGAAAGCTCCAGTGGGGCTGTCTTTGCTCTGGGGAGCCTTCCTTGCAAACCTGCAGCCTCTTGGACACGCTGGGGGTCAGCAGAGTGAGGATGTCGAGGGCACGCTGAAAACCTGCTCTCTCCTCACCCTGTTGGGGCTCCCTGGATTCTGTAGTTCAGTGTCCAGGAATGAATCCCAGGAAGGGAAGGGCAAGTGTAAAATGAAATAAGTAACTGATTGTTGACGTGATGTTGTTTTAGCAGTGGGACATTGGGAGCAGGCTAAACGCTCACGCATATGAACCGGGCCTCTCCCCTAAGTCATGTTAGGTTAGTAAGTTCTGCTAATGCGGTGAAAGGAGGAAATATTGCTACTTTGACACTTCCCACAGGGGCATGTGGGTGGCTCAGTCGGTTGAGTGTCCGAATCTTGGACTCTTGGTTTTGGCTCAGGTCATGATCTCAGGGCTCGGGAGTCTGAGCCCCGCATTGGTCTCCCTGCTGACAGTGTGGGGCCTGCTTGGGATTCTCTGTCTCCCTCGCTCTCTGCCCCTCCCCGGCTTGCTCTCTCTTTCTCAAAAGAAACATTTTTTTTAAGTATACAGTTTAAAAAAAAAAAAAAAGAAAGAAACTTCTCACATAGCATGGTGGAACTATCTATATAGACGTGGGCATAACAACAATTCTAGAAAGCACATGAAGCAAACATTTGACTGAGATTTCCACCTTCTGTGTATTTTGCTGTTTATATTAGACGTGTGTTATCGGGAAAACAATAGATGGCTCCAGTTACGTAAATGTAGGCCACCACACAAGGAAGCCTTGAGCCCAGGAGGCTGAGCCAGGCCCGGCCGGGGAGGCCGAGGGGAGGCAGGCCAGGCTCACTGCTGCCGGCCTGACCGTCTGTCCGCGCTTCCCCGCAGTATTCCCGACAGGAGCAGGAGGAGGAGGGCCGGAAGCGGTACGAGGCCCAGAAGCTGGAGCGCATGGAGACCAAGTGGAGAAACGGAGACATCGTGCAGCCCGTCCCGAACCCAGGTAGAGGCTGGGGTGCGGGATGGGGGACGAACCTCCGCCAGCCCGTGTGGAAAGTTCTCCTCTCAGGGGCAGTGCGGCCCCCACACCTGGCGCTGTCGCCTGCGACCAGGCCCTCTGGGCTCCCCGGGGCCCCGTCCCCTGTCCGCGCACCATACAGACCCCTCCCCAGCAGCACAGTCAGCAACGAGGGGGCGGGAGGGCTCAGCGAGGCCCCGCGGCCCGCGGAGTGTTGGGGCAGAGGCCCCGCTACCTGGGCAGAGTGGAGGTGCCCGGGCATGGAGTTGTTCTTGTGTCCTCCCCCGCGCCCCCCATGTGCTCAGGAGCACATTTCTTATGGGATTTCCAGTTCATAAAAAACACAAATGGCAACAGCTTTTCCTACGCTGTTCCTCGCCAGCCCGCCACTCACGTGTCGCCGTGGCAAATGGCCTCCCTGGCTGTGCGGGCGAGAACGCTCTGTGGGTGCTCCGGTGCCTTCTCGGGCCGCGTCCTCCTGGTCTTTTGCCCCCTTGCCCACACGTCCAGGTGGCCGGCTTTAACAGCGTGTCCATCCAGAATCCGAACACATGGGTCCAGGGATGGTTCCCTGCAGATGGGACTTCCCCCACCGCGTCCTGAGCAGACGGCTTCCCCGGTGCCCAGACAGTTCAGGGCAGGGTCTCTGGGGCTGTCTGTTCCCATCGGGACACGGTGAGTGCTTGGGACGTGGGTCTTCCTGGTAACCTGTGTCTCCCCTGCACACGCAGTGACCACGTTTTATCTGCGTGGAGAGCGCTCTCCGGAACATGCTGTGTGTTGTTGCCGGGTTCCGTAGGTGACACCTCAGGGCACCCCAGACACAGGTAGTGTCTGAGTTCCTGGTTTGGTCCCTGACAGCTGAGGACCTGTCCCGAGGAATCCCTCTCCTCACTCTGAGCTGTGCCCCGACTTCCACTAACCAGGACCACAGTGAGCTCCAGGGCCCGGGCCAGACAAAGTTTCTGGCCACCCACCCACTTGCCCTGGCTGCAGGCCACATCCACCATCGGGGTAGGGACGCTGGTGACGGCGCAGCAGGGTACACATGAGGACAGGACCTTCTGGGCTTCGAGTTGGGCCGTTCAGCCGGCGTGTCCTGGCTTCCCCAGGTGGGGTCTATTTGCACAAGAGTCTGCAAACCTTTTGGTCCCTTCCTGTGCGTCTCCCCCTTATCCTTCTCATGTTCCAGCCTCAAACCCGCCCACGGGGAAGGCTGGTGGACTGTGCGTGGGTTGGTGTCTTGACTGTTCTTTTCACCTCTGCTTTCCAGCAAACGCCAAAATGACAAATTCCTCGTCCGAAATGTTGCTGCTCTGATGAAATTCTATGAAGCGGTATCTCTAAAGATAAAAAGTACATAGACGGTCTGTTGATAACACAGTAACCCACAAGACAGGCCTGGGGTCCCTCCTGATGACGAAGGTCTGCCCCAGGCCCTAAGACCTCTGCTGAGGGCGTCAGACCCGGGCTCTGCTTTTGGGAGGGTGAGCGCACAGGCTGGTCAGGCACAGATATGGAGGGCGACAAATGATGTGAGGGAGGCGAGGTGGGGGTTCTTAGGAGAGGTACACACTCGGCGCTGAGGGAATTCGGGGACAGAGAAACTGGAGGGGGCTGAACGGCAGCTCTCCCCAGAAGACACGTCCGTGTCTGGACCCTTAGTTGCAGAAAGGGTGTTTGCAAGTGTAGTCAAGTGAAGGACCTCGAGATGAGGTCGTTCTGCTTTACCCAGGTGGGCCCCAAATCCAGTCATCATCAGTGTTCTTTTTTGTTTTTCTTTTTTTTTTAGAGAGAGAGAGAATGTGTATGAAGGAGGGGCAGAGGGAGGAAGAGAGAGAACCTTAAGCAGGCTCCATGCTCAATACAGAGCCCGACCTGGGGCTCGATCTCCCAAACTGAGATCATGACCTGCATCAAAGTCAAGAGTTGGACGCTCAACTGACTGAGCCACCCAGGTGCCCCGTGACCAGTGTTCTCATTAGACAGGAGGGGGAGACAGTGTCAGGCCAGCAGCAAGGGCAGGGCTGAGGAGAAGTCGGGGAGGCACGTGGGGTCTGCTAGGGCGCTCCCCTCCTTGGGTGGTTTCTGGCGAGTGCTTGGGATGGAAGCTGGGCTGAGGGCCGAGTCCGGGGCTTTGAGAACCTGAGGTCGGTCCTGGTTTCCTCCTTTGACTGTCTGGGAAACTGAATATAAAGCTCACGGTTTCCAGGTTAAAGTCCCTTTGCGCATGGGGTTATTTTCTGTTTGCTATGGTGTTTGACTGTAAATCTGGTACATAATGTTTCTCGAATCTGTTACTCTCCAAAGATATTAACCAAAGGTGGCCTTCTGAAGCTCGAGCTTTCTTGACAGACTTTTACAAGCTTTTATTTTTTACTTTTCTGTGTTCCAATAAAAATGCATCTTTCTCAGAAGATTGGCTTAGGGGGACCGGCTTTTAAATGCTTCTTCGGGAAGTCATATGTCCGTTGCTTGTGTTTTTGAATGTCATCTGTACTTCTGACCTCAGTTTCCCGATAGAGCTGCCCTCGGCCTGGCAGGGCTCCCAGTGCCTGGAGCAGGACGGGCTCCCCAGGACCGGCCACCACCTCCTGCGTGGCTCGGCATGGGCTGCGTCTGGCGGCTGTGCTTGAGCCAGCAGGACAGGAGCTCAGCAGGAAGGGCCGAGCGTGTGCTCAGCGCTGGGGGTCTTTCCAACACTCGAGCCCCTTCCTGTGGGAGGACCCCCCGCCACCCCACGTATCTGCGGCTCTCTGTCACTGTTGAGACCAGAACCAGATTTCAGCCAGCTGTTGCCTAGCAACCCCCGTCCAGGGCTGACCTCATCCTTGAGATGCCTTTTCAGAGAGTCTGGGAGCTCTTTAAAACCCAGCTTTTCTTATTGTTTTCTCCATCTGACGAGAGAAAATAGAATTACCTTGAACTCTTTGATCCACGGCCATCAGATGTCCAGCTTTGACCATGTAGGGACTGTTTGGCCATCTGGAGCCTTTTGGGGGAGCTGTAAGGTTCAGGACAAAGTCAACCTGGCTCTGGTTGTTGGCCTGGGCCCGGGCTCTGCCTCCCCGTGGCCGGCCTGTGACCGGCCACCCCTACGGGCACGTCCTCTCCAAGCCATCCGTGAGAGTGCTTGGTGCCCGTCTCGGATCTGACCAGGATCTGACCAGGTCCCACCATCCTGTGCCCGTGAGCACTTGCTCTGGGGAGGGAGTGAGGTGTGGGGAGGCAGGGGCTGGGCAGCGAGGGAAAGGTTGTGTAGAGTCAGACTGCCCTGGTCTGAATCCCACTTCTGCCTCCACAGGGGCTTAGTCTCCCTGCGCCTCTGTTTCCTTGGCTGCAAACACAGTAAAGGGGAATTTTGTGTTTGTTTATGGCCGTGTTGATCCCCTCCTGTCACTGCCCTGGGGACCTCACTCAGGTTCCGGATGTCATCGTATAGTTGAGGTTCAAAGAATTGGCTCTGTATTAGCCAAGGTCGTGGTAGCTGCTGTAGCTTCTGAACCCTAAAATCCTAGTGCCTAACTTACTAGAGGTTCATTTCCTATGAAGTCCAAACCGGGTGTTCCTAATCAGGGGGTGTCCTGCAGATGGTGTGGACTCTGTCTTGGGGCTCTGCCTCTTTAACAGGTAGCTTCCGGGGTTCTCTTGGAAGGGGAAAGAGCAGGCAGGCTCACACATCTGGGATTTTGATGGTCGGGCCCGGAAGCAGCAACGCCCCTGGGCAGCCTGCGAGGGGCCATGCGTGGAGAAGGTGAGGAGAAGGGACTGCCCCGTCCTGCCTGCTGTCCACCTGTTCATTCCTTCGCACGTGTGGGTCACCTCACCCGGAAATCCTGTCCAGCTCGCGTCAGAGAGCAGTGTCTCGGGTTGTGTGTGGTCTCCTGTTGCATTTAGATGCAGTACTTTGGGGACCAGGGGCCAGGAGCCAGGGAACTAACAATGGGCCCCCTGCACTAGCACTGTCTACACGGAGGCGGGACAGCAGGTGGGGGCAGACACGCTCACCTGTTCCCAGGGCTGAGCCTCCTGGCCAGGGGAAGGCCTGCAGGAGACCCTGGTGCTGCCCTCGGGGTGAGGGTGGGTCCTCTCAGTCCCTTTCAGCTGTCCGGAAGGGTCTTCGTGTCCGCTGTCCTCCTCGGCCTCACTGGAGTGGGCACCTGCTCGTCTGCGATGGGGGACGTCAGAGGTTTTCCCCTCCTGAACTTAGTGGGTATTGGATCTGTTGACTTCCTGTCGGCTTCTTGTGACAGTCACGCTGAGAGTCCTTTCCAGGCACACTTCTCAAGCTCTCTCAGCTGGACGGTGGCTTCCTTGACACTCTCGCATGGACACATTCGTGGGCTGAGTGGTGATGGGCTTTGATCTCTGTGCCCCTCGGTCCCCAGAAGCAATAGGCTTTTCCCACCTTGATGCCCCAGGTCTCTGGGCTCCACTCACTCTCATTTCTGCTTCCAAACTGGCTGTTTCAAGGGTTTCCTTTGGGTGGGGCCCCAATTCTGATGCCCACTTATGTATTCATTAAGGCAGCATGGGCAGCGGTAACAGCCCCCGAGTCTCTGTGGCTCCACCTTGCACTTGGCAGAGTCTTTTCCCGTAGGTATCACTGTGGTTCACCTGAGGCGCGGAACATGAACAGAGGAGAGGCCGCTGAGGACGACCAGGGACGGGGAACCAAACACACAAAAAAATAGACACAGGCCCACCTGCGAAGAGCCCCGTGGGTGCCAAGTTCATGGCCGAGGGAAGCAGGACTGGGGTGTGGCCGGGGTGGGGGGGGGTGTTGTTTTTCCCCATCAGAATTTTGGTGCTTTCGCTTATTAAAAGCTTATCGGTTCAAGGTCTGAGAACATTAAATTATTAGACATGGCCTAACTGATAACTTTTGAATGCCATTCGAGAACAGTGGGGGCATCTCTTTGACTAGATCGTGGTCAGTATTCAAATGGCTTGTCATTTGAGTAAATAGACATCTGACACGACAGAGCTTTTGTGTGCAGTTCTCCATGGTTTGATGTTTTAAAACCTTCACCTGCAGACCTCTTTGCTGGTCAAAGCAGTTCCTGAGATTGGGCCAGATTTGAGACTGAATTTTCATTTGTGCTGCAAGAGTGGCTTTCGCGTCTTTTATGAGTAGGACACGAACGCGGGCAGCAGAGCAGGCCCCCTTGGCTCTCGGGGCCTTTCTGCTGTCCGCTCGCGTGCTTTGCAGAGACAGGGCTCGAGGGAGTCGGCGTTTGAGATCAGCGTGTTGTGGACCGGACAGCGCTGACTGGGGGTGTTTCTCTGACAGGCGAGGAGAGGGTCGTCATCAGTGTGCTTTGTGGTTTCTCCGGCTGTCCCCAGGCAGGGACGCTCCAGGTGTCTGAGCCCCCGAGGCCGGCTGTAGGCGTGGCCCTGGCTGGGTGCAGCCTCACCAGCAGGGACCGTTACCTGCACCTCCCGTAGCACAACAGGGATTTGGGGGTGTGTCTTTGCCATTTCCCAGTGAAATTAGAAACCGGGGAGGGCAGAATCCTGGACACCCCTAGGGCCTGGGAGGCCTGCACTCAAGTGGCAGCTGGGAGGAGCATCTCCTCCCTGGAGTCAAAGCCACGGGCCGTCTGCACTACGTGCAGTCCCCGCGGCACCAGGAGACACCTGGAGCGCCTTTCCCGCTGCTTTTGATGTTACCCCATCCCCCCTCTCTTGGAGTTGTCCCTGTCGTCTGTCGGTTGGTTTTGGGTAGTGTCCTTGTCCACCAGCTCGTGGAGGGGCCCCTTGTGATGACAGTCTGACCCACATCCAGACGGGTGGGCTGGATGGCCAAGTCCCCAGAATGTGGCCTCTCACGTGGCAACCCTCCACTAGCTCCTGACCCCGGGACGGGATGCTGCTTCCTACCCCCCAGCAGAGCCCGAGGCGGGAGCTGGGACCTCACGCGGGAGCCGGCCCCTGCCTCTGACCGCACACAGTGAGCCAGGAAGGAAGGTGGGGGGAGCAGGGCCAGTCGTGGGACCCCCTAGAGGTGAGAACCGACTGCCCCTGAGAACCAGACACCCCCCCCTTCCAGAGTTGGAGCCACTTCATGGCTTCCCACGCAGCCCAGGGCCTCTTCCGCCTTCCACGGGGGCCTCTCAGTGGACGGCATGTGACACAAGTGCTCGGAACTTGAGTCTGAATCACTCTAAGCTGTGAGGCTCGAGGACCAGTACAAAATGTCTTGAGTTTGGAGTTAAATACTTCACGGTCTCAGTTTCCACGGGCTCCAGTTTCCCTGCCTTGTGACCCCTTCAGGCCAGCAGGTGGTTCGAATTCCGTAGGGAGGAGCGTCAGACAGTCTCGGGAGGACGGGTGGTGCTGGGGAGACACCGGCGTGCCACCAGCTCTTGCCTGCAGGGCGACATTAGCGTTTGTGCAGACTGTTCCGTGCACAGCCCCACGTAGAGAGGACCCCTGCTCATCTGCACTGTGTCCCCGTCACTCAGTGGCCCTGTGGGCCGGCTTCCCCATGGGCCCGCCCGGCTGGGGCGGGAAGGGTCGCCCCTCCTGAACACCAGCCATCGGGGCAAGAGACAAATGAGGGTCATCCTTGCCCGGAAGGCTCCGGAAGGTGGGAGCGGCGGCTGGGTCTGCTCAGAAGACCTTATACCCGTGTTACCCGCACGTGTTAGAGGAGGCAGTGCCGCGGTATGACAACCGCCTTCTGGGGACAGGGTTTTATCACGTCTGGTTTTAAGCGTAGCCTCTTACGGCTATTTCGGCAGCATCATCAAGGGAGGGAGGGATGCCCCCCGGGGATTTGGTGAGCTGGGGCGGTGACTGGGAGGGAGAGGCTGGCATGCCTCTGGGTGCCGAGTCTTCCTGGGCAGACTGGGGGCTGGCGGGAGTCCCAGGGTGCTGCCGGGGAGGCAGAGTCTGTGGCCTCAGGTTCCTGGTTTCCACCTTGCTGTTGCGTTCGGTGAGCTATAAATGTACACGCTTGCGAGGTTGCATGGTAAGTTTCTGCGACATTGTCCACGATCGTTTACAAAATGGGAGTCAGAGCCAGACCGAAGACCGTCCCGATGGAGAGTGCCCACAGCCCTGGGAGCGTGTAGCGGCGAGGTGTCTGCTGGCTGCCTGTGGCTCGGGACAGGGCCTTGTTGGGGACACGGGGAGTGACCTCAGGACCCACCGACAGAGCGGCTGATCAGCCTCCGAGAAAGCCTTCCCCTTCCCCGGCCGGAGCACGTTGAGAAATCACCCCCAAGCCGTCAGCTCGGCGTAGCGCTCTGTCGCAGCGCTCCGTCGCGGGCGGCGATCTGTTCCCCAGGCCTGATCTCTCTCCTTTGCAATTCCAGAGCCGAACACGGTCAGCTACAGCCAGTCCAGCTTGATCCACCTGGTGGGGCCTTCCGACTGCACCCTGCACGGCTTCGTGCACGGAGGTAAGAAGACAGCGGCTCCCGTTTGCACGTCCCCGTTAATCCCCCGGGAACCAGGCTGCCGTCTGACCTAGTTTAGGCTCGTGTGTTTAATGAAGGAGAAGTTTAAACTTTTAAGAAGCTGCATAATCAATCACCGAAATACAGTCGGCGCCTGTTTTTAAAATTGGAAACGAGAGTCAGATGGATGACTGTCCTGATGGAGGGTCACTCGCCACCCCAGGACCATATAAGCATGAGGTGTTTGGTGGACGCCTGTGGGTCGGGCCGGGGCCTTCCCGGGGACAGTGATGTCACCAGGGAGTAACAGTGACCCGCCAACAAAGAGTGGCTACTTGAACATGGTTTTGCCGCTGGGTTGTTCTTTATTTCTTCCTTTGGTCAGACTCCACCTTAAATAAGGCTCGGGAAGTACGGCGGGACGTAGGGAGGACTTAGCTCTGGGTTCACAGGGGGCACTTTTTACCTTAGTGAAGTGTAATTGCTTTTTGTGATTTACAGAAAACAATAGATATACAGGCACTGACACAATGCCCTTCCTTTATGCTCTCATTTCCAATTGTCCAGAGTACCCAGCTCTTCCATTTTCTCCTCAGAAAACTCCTATTCATCCTTCAAAGCCCAGCTCACGTGGTACCACTCTGTGCAGGGTTACACTGATACTTCCACCAGGGGAGGCCTCAGGAGCGAGTCTTGATCTTACTGTTTGTGTGGCCTCCGGGGCCTCACAGAGCCAAAGAGCCTCTTTCCAGGGACCTGTTTCGTGAACAGGAGGCACAGATTACTTTCAGGTTGAGAAGCGTAGGATAATGGGCTGTGGGATTTGAGATATATTTTTTAAGTTGGTTTCTTTTCTTTTTTTTTTTTTTTAGCTAGTCCTCTTTTTGTGTACATATACGTGTATATTTTTAATTCCATGATTGTCTTCCTCTCTCAACTAAATGCTGGCGGCGGTGCCCTTAGATGCGACTCACTTAGATCCTACCCATCGGAAGCCGTGCTTTGCAACCAACAGTACTTTCCAGGCGCGTGCGTGTGGTGGCAGGCAGGGCATCTCCGTACTCTGAGGACAGGGCGGTCTCATAAGCCGTCTCGTCTCCTCTTCTCCACCAGCCCTCACCTGCCTCCTGGAAATGGGGGGCCCTCTTCCGAGCCCAGGCTCCTGTAGCTGCTGAGAACGGCCTTTCAGCCTGCCTGAGCTCCATCCCGCCGGGAATTTGTGAAACTCTGTGCTAGAACTTTTGCTTGTCTCGTCCGCGTGTTGGAAGTTCGGGATGGTGGTGTTTCCTCCATCCGCTGTCTCCTTGTTGAAAAGCCTGGGCTCTGTCTTTATGGGCAGGAGGGTGTGAGGGAGTTGTTGGAAATCTGGAACCCCACGGGTTATCGTGTTCACCCACGGGGCCTGGGCTGCTGCGTCCGTTCGATACCGGCACGGTTTTTTAAGAAGCGCATCAAAGGCATGTTTGCGATGGCTTTACAGTTTTTAATGCCTATTTTAGTAGGGGTTTTGTGCCCACAAGTTAAAAAAAACACACCTAATATTTTTATCAAATGCGATCTCTGAACGGCACCAGCTAACTCACCGGGAGCGAATGAACAAAATTAACACGGTGCTGGAAACACCCGCGAGAGACCTGGGATTTTATGGTGTTTTCCTACAGAGAGAACGCTGTCGATAGATGGTGTCTAAACTCATTTGAATCAAAGTTGCCTCTAACCTGTAATTCAGTAGGTGCCAATCGCAGGGGAAGCTCTTGCGTGGAAATGGATGCCAATTTGGCTTTTATTCAGTCATCCTGTACCGCGTATGTGTCTTTCAGAAACCATTCCCCCGTGCCATTTTCTGTGATTTTCACACCCGAGATAGTCTTAATCTTGTGAACCCGCTCCTGTCCCGCCACTTAGAAACACACAGCACAGACGCCGGCTGCTGGCTGTGCTAAAACTGGTGAGGGGCGTAGCGGGTGTGGGAGGAGGTCCCAGATGGAATACAGGACGCCAGTCAGATGCCCAGTCTTGCGTCCCGTCCTGGGTGCGTGGACGGGACCTCCGGTGACTCACTGAGGGAGGCAGGAGCAGCAGGGAGCTGGCAGGAGGCTGTGCAGAGGAACTTGGCCCAGTGTGCCGGGAGGGACCGCCGTCTGTGCCCCCCTGCTTCTGACGTCAGGGCCTCCGCACAAGCGTCAGCCTGGGGTTTGGCCTCTGCCTTCCCTGGGTCCTGGGTGAGGCCTCCCCTCGCCCACTGTCGGTTGTGGCCCCTGAGGAGGCGACTTGGCAGATATCTGGGGGGGGGGGGTTTAGGGTCATGCCACAGTGAGGACCTTTTCATAGACTCGCCCGACACCCATCCTTGCTGAAAACACTCGGTGAGAATGGGAATTGACGTTACTTCGTGACAGGATAAAACACAGGTATCTGAGCCCGAAAGTAAGCATCTTACTCTGAGGCGGAGTCATGGGCTCGATCCCATGAACCGTGACGTCGTGACCAGAGCTGAAGTCAGACGTTTAACAAGTGAGCCCCCCAGGCGCCCCCTATGCCTCTTTCTTCCTCTGGGCTGCTCCCTGCCTGGCCCTCTGTGGGCCGTTCCCCGGGAGGGGGTGTCTCTGCTCGCCACCAGCCCGACCACGACCATAGTGGGGGGCTCCCTGGGGGGTGGCCCAGCGTCCCGCTCAGGGCGGACTGGAGGTGTCCTCCGCACGAATTCTGCACTTCTGAACTTCTGGCGGCCTTGGATTTTTTCCCTTTGGCACTTTAAAAAAAACTTTTAATTAATTATTTGAAACCGAGGTATTCTGTGGAAGGGGGTCCAAGACGGCCTCTAACCAAACCCAGCTGCCCCTGCCCTCGCTTCACTTGAGCAGCGCTCTGGCTGTGCTGCTTGGATGTCTGTGGCTCCGTCTCCCCGGGCCTCTCGGCGCATCATCCCCAGACTCCGCCGGCGTGAGTACCGCCCGCGCCACGCCAGGCAGAGCGCCACGACTGCGTCGCCGTGTGGCTTTGTCACCGCGGTCCCTCCTCGTCACCTCATCTTCCACCGACTTTGAACACCCAGCTAAGCCTCCGTGCCTCCGTAAAATGCTTCTCAGTACAGTCTTGCCCGCCAGGCAGTCGTTCGGTTCACGTTTCCCTGGAGAGAGCACCCTCCCCCCACCCAAGCCGGCCCGCCCGTTCCCTGCACCTGCTGCACGGCTCCCCGGGGCCAGGCGCTCAGACTCCTAGAGCTTCCCGTTTCCTCTTTGCTGGTTTAGGTGGAACACGTCCTCCAGTGGCTTCCCGTGAAAGGTATGTATTAGCCAGGTTAAAGGTTCAGGGGCGCCTGGGCAGCTCAGTCGGTTAAGCGTCCGACTTCGGCTCGGCTCATGATCTCACAGTTTGTGAGTTCCAGCCCCGCGTCGGGCTCTGTGCTGACGGCTCAGAGCCAGGAGCCTGCTTCGGATTCTGTGTCTCCCCGCCCCCCCCCCACACCCCTCCCCTGCTCACACTCTGTCTCTCTCTCTCTCCCCCTCTCAAAAATGAATAAAACATTAAAAAAAATTTTTAAAGATTCAGCTGCTGGGCTGAAGGCCCGAAATGGTGGCTTCCACAAGACAGAGGACTATTGTGTCCTGTGTAATGATGCAGTTGTGAGAGGTCAGGGGCTCGCGTGGAGGCTCCCTCTGCCTCGGTCTGCTGTCCCTGGGGTGGCCCTGTTTCTGCCGGGCGGCAGCACAATGTGGCACCAGTGTTCCGCCCAGAGGCAGTGGGGCTCCCGGGAAACTGCACCCAACGCTCACGTCCGCTGGTGGGTCTAGCTGGCCAGATGCGTCTGTCGAACACTGGAGTTGCTATAGAAGAAAGGGAGAACTGATGGGGGGCACTCTCTCGGGGGCTCAGTGGTTTATCTGCAGTTTGTGTCTGGCATGCTTTCCCAGGGACTTGGAGGCATTGGTGCGTCACCTTACGGCTTCTGAGGTTCCCGTTCAGAAATCCAGGGAGTCTGGCCACACCCCTGCCTGTCCCCCTTCCCCGATCCTCACCGCTCATTCTAGCCTCTGCCCAGGGCCCTTCCACCATCTTCCTGCTGTCTGCCTTCCTGAATAACAAATTGTGTGGTCTGCAGTTTCCGGGCCCCCCTCCCCGTGCTGTGCTTAACAAACCCTCCCTCTGCAGCCACTGCTCTGGATGGCTGTGCCCTCCCCCCTCCCCCCACCCCCCACCCGGTCCTGAACACCCCAAGCATCCATAGGTCCGGCAGCGACCTCGCTGGCTCGCTGGGGAGCCGCTGCTCCTGAGATGGAATCAGATGCCTGCAGCTCTGGCCCTGCCCCTGCCAGGCCCCGCCCCTGCCAGGCCCCGCCCCTGCCAGCACAGCCTTTGCAGCTGGTCTTACCCGTCAGTCTCGCCAGCTTTTGTGGGGTCGGCCCTCCGTTTGGGCTTTGGACCCTCTTCCTGCCCCCTTCAGGGGTTTTGCCCCATTGGCCGGCTCATCCTTCCCACAGTGTTGGTCTGTCCACTATCCTGAGAGGTTGTGGATTGTGGTCTCATTCTTGCTGCCCGCGGGGATCACCAGGGCACTCAAAAATGCAGATGCCCGGGCCCAACCAGTAGGACCGGAGGCCATGGGGAGGCCCAGGTGTTCCAGTTGCTGGAGCTGCCCGGTGATTCTGTTGGTCGGGACGGCCAGGGGAAGAGGACACAGCCGGGAAGGGTGAACCTTGCTTGGATCCAGCGCCCAGAGTGTGTTTCCTGCCTTTGAAAACCAGTCCCAGCTCTGAAACCTTCTTTTGTCGGCCAGGTGTCCCTACGACAGCCGCCCAGCTCCCTGCTTCATGCTACTACTTAAAAGCTGGAAGAGGGAGAACATTGTTCCTACAGCCAATTATCGTTGTCCTCTGTTTTTGAGTTTATTTATTTATTTTGAGAGGGAGAGAGAAAATCCCAGGCAGGCTCCTCACTGCCAACGTAGACCCGGACGTGGGGCACGTGAGATCGTGACCTGAGACCAGATCGAGTCGGACACTTAACTGACAGAGCCCCCCGGGTGCCCCTATTTTTGTCCTCTTTATTTACCCTGGGAAAGACCCCAAAGCTGGGAAAGGAAGGGAGCTTACAGGCTCTCAGTCCAGGAGGGGGGTCCTAAGCTATTGGCAGTTTTTCTCTGTTAGAATTGCAGGCAGTAAGTCAGACTGCGGATGGAGCTCCAGTGTCCCTAGACCAAGCTGCCAGGTTGGGTCCCACTTGGCAGGCTGGCGTCTTTCCCACTCGTAGGACAGGCCTGTGTGCAGGCCACGTCCAGTGGGGGAGCCACGCCTTCTGCCTCACCCCGCCTGGCACCTGGTTTTGAGGGTGGGGTGGTCACTGACTGGAATGACTCTGCCTCTTTGCTGAGGCTGCCTCTTCAGCTTCAGCCATGCCTGCACCCCGGCCCCGGGTGTCGTCAGAGCAGTGAATGGACGCCCCGCATGGTAAGGGTGAGCACTGATGGGCTCCGGGAGCCAATGCTGCTGTTTCAGAGAAGAAGGGGCCAGAGCGAGGGCCTTTCTGTCCTGTGCTGTCGTGAGTCTGCGAGTGAGTGTACCGCTGGGGCCCCTACCCCTAGCTCCGACGCACTCTGGCGGTCTGGGGGAGGCGGGTGTGCACTGGCTGGGCTGGGGCCCCTGATTTCTAGAGTGACCTCACTGACCTGACAAGGCTCCCAGCTCTGCAGCTGGAAAAAGAATGAATGATGGAGTCATGACTGCCATAAAACCTTTGTCTTCAGAGTCGCTGATGTTCCATTGTCACAGTGGCCTTGGTGTCCTCAGGCCAGCTGGAGGCCAGTCATCTCTTTCCTAGTAGAGTGGTGTCCCCAGCCCACCTGTGCCCCATGCCTCCACTGCCCCTTTCAGCTTGGTTTCTCGGCAAGCCGCTTGCGCTCCGTCCCTCCTGTCTCTCTCATCATCCTCTCTCGAACCTGCTCCCAGCACCTCCCTCCTGTTGAGGAGCCCTCTGACCTGCCAGAGCCAAAGCCAGAGAGCCCTTCTCGGCACTCACAGTTCATCCGGCCCCTCTCAAGCTCCCTCCCCAGACCCCTTCCTCCCCTCCCTGCACCCTGAGCGCTCTCTCTCTCTCTCTCTCTCTCTCTGGGAATCCCTCTGGGACTCACCTGGACTCCAGCTGAGTCCTCAGGACCCCCCACCCTGGGATGGCTGCTGGGGTCCCTGGGTCCCCCAGACCCTGTTCCCAGGCATCCCCCTGTAGTGGCAGCCAGGCCATCCCCTAGGTGATCTGGCCAGAATCCCCGTGATCTCCTGTGGCCTGGCTGGCTCTCTTGCGGACTCCCCACCTCATCTATCAACCCGTCCTTTGGGCTCCACCTTCAGAACATACCAGAATGTGAGCTCTCACCTCCTCCACCGCCCTCCCCCGCCAAGTCCCCATTACCAGGGAAATGGCCTCTTGCCTGGTCTCCCGACTTCCCTGAACCACTTCTTTTCCCAATGCTGCAGCCTCGCCGAGCCTGTTACACCAGAAATCCGGTCAAGCCGAGCCTGTTCCAGACCCTTTGGTGGCTCTTGTCTCACTCCCAGGAGACACCAGATCTTTTTATTTGTGCCGCTTCTGTCCTTATGAGGCTTTCCAGGAGGGCCCTCCCCTGTGCCTCTCCGACCCCCCTTATCTTGTCCCCCCTCTTGCCTTGCTCTCCCCCTTCACAGTCCCAGGACACCTGGGGCACTTCCAGCTGTGGACCCTGCCCTGCCCACACCGTCCACCCCCCCCCCAACCCCCTCACCGCACCCTGTGTTAGGTAGACCCCACCCCCACCTGCTGTCTGTGTTCACAGGCGCTCACCACCCACCCCTCCCGGAGCGCAGGCTCACAGGGTGGGGACTTGGCGTGACGTGCTCACGGCTGCATCCCCAGCACCGAGTGCAGGGCCTGGAGCAGAGTAGACCTGCAAGGGAAGCAGGGCCACAGCACGGCAGCAGAGGCGGCCCCGCAGGAGGAGCGCGGGAGGGGGTGTGAGGTCCAGGGTCGCGGCAGAGCACCACGCCGATGCCGCCCGCCTGAAGCGGCGGGAGACAGATCTCGTACACGCCGCACAAACATCAGGCAGCCAAGGGGCCACGCGTGGCTCCCGGGGGTCCCAAGGCTGGGGGACCACACAGCTTAGCTGGCACCTAAGGGAGAAGGCAGAAGGGAGGGAGGTGGGTGGTACACGGGCAGGGAGAAGCCTGGTGGCCCAAGCAGAGGACATCTGGGAGACGAGGTGCAGGAGGAGGCCTCCCGCCCGGATGCTCTTGCTGCTTGGTTTCCATTGGGAAACAGCACCTGTGGGAGGAATTGATTTCACTGCAAAATCCAGAATAAGGCACAGATGCTCCTTTCCAGTTTTGTGGCCTCATTTAACTGGAGCCCCTGCTGCGTGGCAGACAGTGTGTCGAGGCCTTGGCTGGGGAGGAGGGAGAAAAGAGAGGAGTGAGGCACGTTTCCGACTCTTGGGGAACTGGCCTCGTGGGGCCCCGAGGTGAGCACGCGAATGCGGGTTTGGGTCTCAGTTTCGTCATCATGCGGCCAACAGGTGTGCCGGTGACGGCCGCATTCCTCCCCGTTCTTACTTTCTAAGAATCTTTGGTTTTGCGAAAGTCGTTCTCGGCGTCCGAAGCCGCAGAGAGCAGCTTTGTGTCCAGGCAGGCGGCCGTGGGGAGCGGGGCAGGAGACCCCGGGTGCCGCTCCTGCCGTCCGGGGCTGGCGGCGGTGAGGACCCTGCTGACGCCCACCCCGGGAACGGGTCTCCTCCGGCCGCCTGGCCCTCTCAGTGGCCTCCTCCAGCCTGGGAGACGTGTGTGG
The DNA here is from genome assembly GCF_023721935.1 of Panthera uncia. Taxonomy (NCBI): domain Eukaryota; kingdom Metazoa; phylum Chordata; class Mammalia; order Carnivora; family Felidae; genus Panthera; species Panthera uncia. The sequence continues at coordinate 100,656,785 of NW_026057585.1, forward strand.
CTGGCCGGCGGTCCCGCTTTTCTTCCGGAAGTGAGAGCGTTTTGCTGGAGAAACCCGGTCAGCCATACAGCGTCAGAATGCTCTCCTCTGCCAGTGGACTGGGATCTTCTGTCTCTGGTGCCAGATTAATTAACTTTCGCTTCCTGTTTCGCTGCATCACTAGGGGCGCGGATATCCCCTAACAGTGGCTTTCCTGTTCAGTATCTTGAGCATGACTCTGACCTGACAAGGCTCCCAGCTCTGCAGCCCTTCACCCCGACTTGAGTGTTTCCTTTGAGGAAACTGACCCGCACTGGTGCCTGGCCTGCAGAGACGCGACCTTGCCCTGCATGGACTCCAGGCCTCGGTCTGCCCTTCCCGAAGTGGGGAGCACCGAGGGGATTTATGCGCAGGACCGCCACCTTATCCCCAGTCTCCCTTGGCTGTTGGGGCAGCAGTCCCCCTGCCCCACTTTCCCTGCTGCCTTGTTCAGAACAGGGAAGCGTCGACTCTCAAACGGCAGGAGGCGCGTTCGCTTGTGACCTTCTCGAGTCCCCTGACACCGAGGGTGAGGGGTAAAGCATGGCTGGGCAGCCCTTTCTCCTGACTCCCTGGGTCTGGGATGCTCCTGGGCTGTGTCTGAGGCCCCCGCCAGAGTTCCCGCTTTTGACACTTTGGCATCAGAAACCCATCTTTACCACCTTGTGTGTCAGTTGCCAAAAAGAATCCTTATTAATTACCTCATTGAATAGTCCCCTGCCCCTGGCCCTGGTTCACAGAGATGACCACAGGTACATTGGGAACCTGGGAGGGAGAAGCCAGACCGTCTCAGGAGGCTGTCACCCCACGGGCTCTCAGAATAACCCCTTGCCGTTACTGGGGGTGGGCCAGTGAAAATAGGATGAACTTGGGGCGCCTGGGTGGCGCAGTCGGTTAAGCATCCGACTTCAGCCCGGTCACGATCTCGCGGTCCGTGAGTTCGAGCCCCGCGTCAGGCTCTGGGCTGATGGCTCGGAGCCTGGAGCCTGTTTCCGATTCGGTGTCTCCCTCTCTCTCTGCCCCTCCCCCGTTCATGCTCTGTCTCTCTCTGTCCCAAAAATAAATAAAAAATGTTGAAAAAAAAGAAAAAAAAAAAAGAAAATAGGATGAACTTACTATTGTTTTCTTAATATAGGAGGCTGGCACCCACACTCCGTCAGTTGGGATTAAATATAGAAACGGGGGCATCTCAAATCGCCACCCACAGCGCAGGCAGTGGCTCTGGGCGCTGAGCTGCTCACGGCTGCTGCGGGTTTGTAGGCGAGCGTGACCCAGTCCACCAGTCGGGCCTGGGAAAATAAATTTAAGCCTCTATTTTTAAGCCAGCCGACACGCTGTTGATACTTGAAAAACCCTTGAGCAGTTAAATGTTAGATTCAAAAATATCTCCGGTACCCGATGTTTATCTGTATGTTGGGGGCCGAGCGGGTCTCATTCTCTGCCTTCCCATGATTCCTGCAATGGATGTGGAGTCCAAGGACAGCACGTCTACAATTTTGTTGTCATTTTTTAAATGGCGAAGCTTGGGTAATGAGGACAGCACATGACAGACTGTAATTTGCCAGAGCGATTTTCCCATCACCGGGAGCACCTCTTGTACCTAAATGGGAAGACGTTGACAAGCTTTTCCAGTGGGACCCTGGGCAGAGGCACTTTGGGGAAGGCTCGGGCACTTGGGAGTTTAAGTGTTGAAGAGCGAACAAGAGGTGGTGACAGTGTCAAGGACGGCTGGTGGCTTTGGCTTCTCTGGCCAGACTGAGGGCCCAGTAGCAAAGTTAGGGGGACACCAGTCGCGAACTGGTCAGGGGGGTTTCCACTGGGGAGGGTATTGTTTGGTTTTAACAAAATGTACTTTTCTCAGTGGACACACGGCTTGTGACCTATGGCGCCTTCCATCATAGATACTGAGTTTTGTGGAAACAGGCCTTGCAAACGTGTCAGGACGGGATGAGGCCTTTCGTGATCTTCTCTCTGCACGGGCCACGTGACCTCATCATTTTGCCTTAGCAGCAGGCAACGAGAATGTCCCAGAACCAGCCCCGCTCAGTGCTGTGTCCAGGGCTGTTCCTCACCCCACCAGGAAGAGGGGACAGGCAGCTTGAAATCAGCATCTTATTACAATCTCGACTCTTACGAGATCAGCTCTCTTCCCTCTAAGTAGACACCAGAAGTCACTTGACACGCAGGACCCCAAAGGACCACGGCATCCTTGCCTTGTCTGGGAGCGGCTGAAGTACGCATTTGTAAGAACAGAGACGCTGGGGGCTGCCAGGAGCCGCGGGCAGGTTGCCAGCGAGGCCTGTCTTCTCTGGCAGACCTTTCTGCCTCCAGCTCTGATGCCACGCTTCCCTCGAACGCTGTGGGCACCAGGAGACCTCTCTTTTCAAGGCCAAACACTTGAGCTGTGGACAGAGCTTTTCCATGTAGTGAGCTCTAGAGTCTGCCTCGCCGTCCCTTCTTGTCGAGCCTGCCGTGGCCTCCCTTAGAGGCATGGGTTGACGGACGTGGGCAGAGTTGGTCCAGGTGACAGCCTTCCTGGAGCTTGGACCCTGCCGCCCCCCTCGGCTGTCCCCTGCAGAGCAGACCTGTCCTGCAGTGTGGGTATTGCTGCCCACCCTGACTGCCCACTGCCTCTGTGAGTCACTGTTCCCGGTACCCGGGTTGAACCCCCAATTTGGGGCACAATCTCCTAAGAGACACACGTGCTGCCACCATGCCTGTGTCCCAATCTGGGTCCTAGAATCTGTGGACTCCATCCATGAGCGGCCTTGGCTATAAAATGCCAGCATTCTGTGTGAGGTTTGCAGCTGTCCCAGCTCAGATTTGTATGCTAGCTCTTGGGGTCAGGGGGAGGCTATCTTTTTAAATGTCACCCTCAGCAGACGTAGCAGGTAGTTTTGAAGACCAGCCTTATCTGACAGATCCCCTGACACAGCTGGCTCTGGACCAGATAAGCAGGCCCTTGTGGCCTCAGCAGCGAGCGACGGTGGACCAGACTGTTACCCAAATACGGACCCTATGGCTCCGACTGGAGCAGTGTCCTTGAGTTGAATGTGATCCGTAGCTGGCGATCCTTCGTTCATTCGTTCATTCGTTCATTCATTCATTCATTCAGCACGACCCTTTCCTGAGCACTCTACACCAGGTTCCGAATTGGGCGGGGACACTGTCAGGCACGTCCCCACCTGGTGCTGGCCTCCATGTCACATGTGATACAGATGGTCTGGGGATGCAGCTTGGGGGCTGACAGGGGCATCTGGGAGCAGGAGGTCACCCAGCTGCTCCTGTCTTTCTCCAGAGTCTGTCCCAGGCTCGGAGCCTCTCCTGGTCAACACATGCTCTGGATTCTGCAATTTTTTTTTTTATTTTTATTTTTTTTTTACATTTTATTTATTTTTGGGAGACAGAGAGAGAGAGAGAGAGAGAGAGCAGAAGTGGGGGAGGGGCAGAGAGAGAGGGAGACACAGAATCGGAAGCAGGCTCCAGGCTCTGAGCCATCAGCACAGAGCCCGACGCGGGGCTCGAACCCATGAACCGTGAGATCATGACCTGAGCCGAAGTCGGACCCATGACCGACTGAGCCACCCAGGCGCCCCTGGATCCTGCAATATTTTGAATAACCGCGCAGTCACTTGGGGAATCTCTACCTGCAAACTGGGCCAAAGCCCAGTTTGAAGGAGCTGAGTACGTCCTTTGTCCATTTATTCTTTTATTCTTAATGGCTTCTGCTTTTCCGGACTTATAAACAAGAAGTTGGTTGTGGGTACTTCCTGCATTCCAAACATACTTCCAGTTCAGACTCTGCCTTTCCCTCCTCCCTACCATCCTCCCCGCCCCCCAGACCCTGAAGTTGATGACACTGCCTGGTGGCTCACGGCTGGCAGCTCTGGTTTCGAGACCTTCCACACCCACACCCTCTAATTTTACTGCCACCCCCACCTGTCACCATGGTCTTGCTCTCTCTTCGTATCCCGCCTCGGTTAGGAATGCCGCCTCAAATCTCAGGGTTGCAGGTCCTGGATCGAGAGGCAGCGTGGCATGGCCTCTGGCACCCCGTGACCAGGGGCTGGTCCCCACTCTACCCCAAGCGAGTGCTGTGTCTTTCGAAAACTGGAGGCCATGATGTGCCTACCTCACAGGGCTGCTGTCCAGGGAGTGTCGGTGTTCATTCATTCATTCCTGCGCTCAGTGTTTACGGAGGGCTTACCAGGGAGCAAAACAGAGTTGGCTCCCTCCAGGGCCGACCCAGCCCGTGGGACTGCGGCGTGCTGAGCGGGGGCTGCTTGCTGCCGCCATCGTTGTTTCTTCTCTGCTCTATTCCCACCTCCTGTGCCAGACTTTGGTGTCTCCTCCTCCGTTTCCTCCCAAAAAATCCTCCTCGTCCCTGGCTCCTCAGGAGGACCCCGGTGGTGGCGCCATCTGAGAAAAGGACAGCCACACATAATACACGTTCTGTTTACAGACGTCTGAAATCTCCTAGTTAAAATGCCCCAGGTGCCCCCCGCCCCAGTTTCTGCCAAGACCTTGCCTCTTCACCGTTCTTGGGTCCAACTCTTCCTAGACTCCGGGATCGGCATTTTCTGAGTGTAAATTTTTGCCGGTGCCGTGGTGTTTCATGGCGTATGCAGCCTCTCTCAATAATACTTCATACTGAATGAGCTTTTGTTGGCTGCTCAAGGAAGGTTTACTTATTGTACTTAGAGTAAGTCTATGGAAAAATGCCTTCTGGATTCAAAACCAGGGAGCAGGGCCCCTTGTCCAGCTGTTGGAACAGCTCTATTCTTTTTTTTTTTTTTTTTTTAATGTTTATTTGTTTTTGAGACAGAGCATGAGTGGGGAAGGGGCAGAGAGAGAGCTCCCTCTCTGGAACCAGAACCCGGAGCAGGCTCCAGGCTGTGAGCCGTCAGCACAGAGCCCGACGTGGGGCTCGAACCCACAGACCGCGAGATCATGACCTGAGCCAAAGTCGGACACCCAGCCGACTGAGCCACCCAGGCGCCCCGGAACAGCTCAGTTCTTTGTGAGGCAAACCGACCCAGGAGCACTCGGTCTGTGGGCTCTCCCTCGGCAAAACCGAACGCACATGCACACACACACACACACACACTCCCAGACACTCCTGCCCACACATGTGTAAGCTCCCGCACACGGGTGCACATACATGCTCCTCCCCCATGTGCATACGTTCCCACACGTACACGCACGTGCACGCGTGCACACCCTGAAGCCACACCATGTCAGGAGGCGGTCCGTGGGTCTCAGACCTGCTTCGGTGCCCTCTGTGGTTCGCACATGTGAGGGGACGCTGTCACTTGGACTCCACCCTTGTCCCCTGAGCAAAGTGTGTGATTCTCACTCCGTTTCCTGACATTCTGGGACATTTCACTTCTCTTTCCTTTTCTGTGTCTCTTTCAGACCTCAGATCTCTAAAAAGTCTCCAGTTAGGTAGGTGTTGAGTTTCACAGACCTTCACTAGTCCTGCGTCTCGTAGTGGTAGCTGCTTTGCCGGGCAGCACGGGGCTCGTCCAGCGTGAAGATGTCGTCGCCTCTTGTTCCTGCAGTAGCCGAATCCGGGACTCAGAGGGCCATCTGCCCTCCCAGGGTCCCCACCAGGCAGGGGTGATGGGGCAGTCAGTCCCAGGCCGTCTGAACCACCGTGATGCAGGGCCACACTCACACTGCAGTTCGGTTCACGCAGAGGCTGAGTGATTCCCCCCGCAGGGACGCGGTCCATGCTGAGGAGCACGGTGACGGGTGCCGTGTTGTGTTTTCCCTCCTTGGAGTGCTGGGCTGGGGACGCCTGGGCTTGCCCCACCTTCGCCGAGGCCCCTGGGATGGGTAGGAAAGCCCCAGAGCCTCGGGGTGGGCTTAGGGGAGGCGCCTGTGTCTGTTTCCGATACTAACTCCACCCAGCGGAGGCTCCTTGCAAAGCAAAGTATGACCCCTTGTCTCAGACCTTCGAACCGAGCTGCTCGAAGGCCTGAGGCTCCCTGGCCTTGCCGGAGCCCCCAGCCCCAGTCGCCTGGAGATAAAACCTGGTGCTGACAGTTCTTTCCTCTCAAAAGAGCCGTTTCCCCAGCGTTCTGTCTGCAGTCTCTGGCATCGGACCAATGTGTGTCTGAGCGTCTGTTGTTCATTTGAAAAATGAGGCTACCAATCCCTTCCTGCTTGGACTAACCAGATCGATGCACCAGTTATCTCTGAAGGCACCTTTAAAATGGCAGGCCGCAGCTCAGTCTCCGCTCCTCATGGTCGTTCATCATTACCATCATGTAGCAGTACCTTCTTTTAAAAAGTCCTGGTAATAAAAGCATTATTTTTCATCTGGAACACTAACGTATTTTTTTAAACCTTTGTGTTCTGGAAATGCTCAAATGTGTACAGACGTGGAGAGAAGTGTATACGGGACCCCAGGTTTTCCTCTCCCAGGCAGAGGGCCCCTCTCTGTCTCCCACGTTCCTTTTAAGTAGCATCGTCTGTGTTGGTGTGAGGCCTCTGGTCCAGTACGGAAGGGACTTGTATTCTTTTTAGTTATATCATATTTTGTTTTCCCCACACAGTAAAGAGAGTTTTAATTAGTCACCAATGTTTAAAAATTGGTAGATTCTTCATAAATGTGTGGGTTTGAGTCTTGCCTAGAAACATCGGGAGGCTGGTAGCATGGGCCCCTCATTCCTGGGGGTGGGAGGCAGTAGGCGGGTCTGGGCAGCGGCCTCCTCCCCTCCCCACATCGCCTGCCTGACCCCACTGGCATCCGAGTCTGTAAGCCTTACCCTAAACATGCTTCCCCCGTGAGCCTGGCTTTCGTGAGTGGGGTAGAGTCTGTTTTCTGCCTCTCTCCGGGTTTTTAGAAGGCGTTCTGTATCCTAGGGTGAATGTACATAGCCTTCTAGGATTTCTGATAGATACCCCTCTGCTGCTTTTGTAGGTCAAAAATGGTTGACTCTTGGCAATCTCCTGTAGCTCAGCCGAAGACAAGACACCGTTTGAATGTTTAAATAGGGGGCGCCTGGGCGTGTCAGCGGGTTAAGCATCCGATTCCTGATTTCGGCTCTGGTCGTGATCTCAGGGTCGTGGGATCGAGCCCCCCATCGCCCTCTGCACTGACAGCATGGAGCCTGCTTGGGGTTCTTTTTCTCCCTCTCTCTCTGCCCCTTCCCTGCTCGCTCTCTCTCTCTCTCTCTCTCAAAATAAAAAAAATCAATGTTTAAGTATGAAATAAGTATGATGTATTGTACAGGGGGTGGGGCAAGAGTTGGGGATGGGGAGACTAGCGGCTGTGCAGTCACGATCCCGTCAAGTTAAAGCATGGCAGTGAGCAAATGTCTGCAGCCTGAGGTTTTGAAGACAGCTTGACCTTCTGTGAGCCTGCTTTTCTTGTTTGTTCATTTTACGTAACAGCTTTATGGAGAATTCACATGCCATACAACTCTGCAGTTACAAGTCGTCGATTTTTAGTGTGTTCCCAGCTACACTACCAAACCACAGTCAATTCTAGAACATTTTCATCCCCCAGAGAGGAGCTCCATACCCATTAACAGTCCCTCCCCGCCTCCCCCCGATCCACCAGCCCTAGGCAAACGTTCATCCGTTTTCTGCCTCTCTGGATTTGCCCATTCTGGACCTTTCTTGTAAAGGGAATCCTACAACATCTGGTCTTTTGGGACGGCTTCTTTCACTCGGCATCACGTTTTCAAAGCTCCTCTGTGATGTAGTGCGGGTCCGTGCTCGGGTTATTTTTCTTGCTGGATAATATTCCATCCTATGGATGTGCCACATTGTCTTCATCCGGTCATCAGCCGATGCACATCTGAGCTGTCGTGAGTAACGCTGTCACGGAATCCGCGTACAAGCTTTTGTGAGACCGCGAGCCTTGAGTTCTCTTGGGTGCATGCCTGGGAGTGGAATTGCTGTGTCGTATGGTGACTCTTGTCAGCCTTTTGAGAAACTCCTGGCTGTTTCCAAAGCAGCTACACTCTTTCCATCCCCATCAGCGATACGTGAGGGTCCTGATTCTCCACGTTCTCACTTGGCATCTGACTTTGGGTGCGGCCATCCTGGTGGATTTGGTAACAAAACCTTCCCGAAGGAACGTGATCTCTGTAGAGGGTAGAGAAAGGATCGTCGTTTTGTCAGCGGCCTAGGCCATCAGCTGTGGTGATTTTCAAGAGCTCCCAAGGAAGCCGGGTTTACATCATAAGCTCAACATGCCCCAATCGTGCACCCCCGTACCCAGCACCGGCTGCGGGCCCTGCCCGTGGGTAGCGGGAGGGCTTTGTCTCTTATGACTTGTTCCCGGGGTGGGAAGTAGCCTCCCCCCCGTCTCATCTGCCATGTGGCCATTCTCCATGCAGGTGTCACCATGAAGCTCATGGACGAGGTGGCTGGGATCGTGGCCGCACGTCACTGCAAGACCAACATAGTCACCGCTTCTGTGGACGCCATTAACTTCCATGACAAGATCAGAAAAGGTAACGGGACTCTGCTGACGGAAGGCAGGTGGCCTTTGGCTGTCGGGCTCCCTCTGCCGGTTCGCTTTTGGTTCGTACCCCGTGTCGCCGCCAGCGCCCTGGTGTCCGCCCATTTGCCATGAGAGACAGGAAGCCAGAGTTTTGTGCTTTGTTCCTGTAGTTGCATCCGTGAGGCTAGGATTTGCTCGTTTGACTTTTCAATCTGATAGACTTATTTATAACTCGTGTTGGGGGCCCTAATCCTACTAAAGCGCACCGTGAACCCATCTTCCGAAAATGCTCTGCGAACGGAGCCCTCTGAACATCTTATGTGCACAGTCCTGGTGCCTGTTGCCAGCAGACTTTACGCCACTGTGCACGTTTCCTCTGGCGTTGGAATAACCCTTGATGTAAGTAGTGGCGGGACCCGCGCCGAGAAGCCCAGGGACCGCAGTCCTGGGCCAGCCCGCCTGTACCACCCGGGACAGCGCTGGGGTTTGTCCTGTCCCCAGGCCCAGCGACTCGGCCGCCACCCAGACGGCGCCTGCTGTCTCCCTGTGCGTTTGCCACCACAGGAGACAGGGCCGGCTCATCTCGCTCGTCCCGCGTTGCTGCTGCAGGTGTGGAGCAGCCGTCCCCTCCCGAGACACGGTGATTTCAGTGTGTGTTGTCTTCCGAGGTGAGGCTCCGTGCCCCAGAAATGTAGCCCTTGGCTGCAGGGCTGCGAGAGCCTGGCATTGATGCTGGATCAGCCCTGCTGTGACTGCAGCCTCTCGGGGAGAGCCATCGGGTCAGACCGGTCCTGGGTGGGGGTGGCGGGTGATGACAGGCACGCCGCCGAGCGAGTGAAACAGTGCTTGTCGTGCCCCCCCCCCCCACCCCAGGCCTCACTGACCCTGGAGGGCCCCTGGCCAGCACGGCCACGCTCTGTCCCGCAGAACACGGCAAGCGAGTGAACGTCCTGGAATGGGAGGGGCGGGGGAGGCGCGTGCCCGCCCTACATGCCGGGAGCACGTTAAGCATAGCCGAGTTGGATTTGGGTGCTCTGAGGGGAAGGAAAAGGTCTGCGGTGCCGCTCCCTCTCCTCTGCGGAATCCCTTCGTAACTGGTAGGTGTTTGCCACAGAGACCCCAGCGCCCTGTTAGAATTTACCCCAGGCGAGCGGCCTTGCCTGTCTTGGCTTGTCCTCCGTGGGCCACGGGTGTGGTGCCGTGCCTCCCTCTCTCGAGAACTCCTCCCTGCAACCAGAACCCCATTGTTGAACGCCGCTTCAAAATCCACGGTGGAAGACACCTTTACGGGCCGTGACCTTGCTCTGTTCGGTGTCTCCTGAGTGCCCTTTGAGAACCACCGACCAGGAAGAGAGACTTTTCTAGAGAATCGGCCAGTTTGCTCAGCATCAGCCCGCTCGGCAGATGTGGTCCACAGCTGGGGAAGCCTCCAGAGAATGAAGGCTGACCGCCCCCCCCCCCCCCCCCCCGCCCACGTCTTCACCCTCAGGCCCTTATATGACCAGGGTTAACTTTTGGGGATGGAGAATGATTGGCGTCTGGTCTGTAGGAATTAGCGATTTTCAGGGAACACCGTGGGCTCTACTTGGAGCAGAGAGTGCTTTCCGGGACTCAGGCAGCAACGGCTGGGGCAGCGCGTGTGTGCGTTGCCTTGACGAACACTCTCCGTTTCTAAAAAGATACGCTTATTCCAAAACGCAGAGAAAACGGTCTTCATTTTCAGAAACTGTAGTTTCTGGCAGGACATTCTCCTCTGGACTGGTTTCCTCCAGCGGGCAGAGTGAGGGGTGGGCCGCGTGGGCTCGCCCGGCTGCACCCTCGGGAGCTGAGCCCCCACAGTCCCCGTCCGGGGCCCCCAGCTGGTGTCCCAGCCCTGGCCTGGAGCTCGTGCCGCCCCTGGGGAGCGGACAGGTCACTCTGCTTTCTCGGGTCATGTCTCATTTGGCGCGTCAAGGACTGTGGGCCAAACCGGCAGTGATGGAGTCTGGTCTGTTTCTGTGCCAATGTCCTCCAGGGGCTGTTAGACGCTGTCACACCTTATCTGTTGTTTTCCGGAGGAACATCCCCATGTGAAGCTGTGGGCTCCTCTGTGGGAGAGCCCGCAGCGACGTTCCCAGGCAAGGTCTCCGTCCTGACAGCTCAGGGCCACACCCGCTTCAGGGACGGAATGGGCGCGTGTTGTCTTCAGTTCCATGGGGCCGAGGTCGCTGCAGGTGCGGCCACTGTCACGGGCTCCCGTCCTCCCACGTTCTTTGCTCCTTTCTGGGGACATGCAGCGTGAGGCTGGGGGGGGGCCCTGCTGGCTGTAGGCAATCCAGGGGTGCCAGGAGCTCGCTGAGGGGGACCGGAGACTGACATTCCCTCTCGTTCTGCGTTGATTTTCTGATGCAAACCTGCTGAGATTCCCGTGAAGTCCAAACGTGTGGGGCTCTAGCTCAGCCTCCAAGCTCCTGCTGTCCGTGATCCAACATCTCCTCCGCCCTACCAGGAGGGGGCCGGGAGAGCCAGGCCGGCCGGCAGCATGGAACCCAGCCCTCTGCACCACGGCCAGGGCTGGGGCGGAGTTCAGTGCTCTGCACAGCGGTGTGTGTGTCCCAGGGCTGCACCACAAGGGACCACAGACCTGGGGCTTCAAACAGCAGACGTTCACTCTCTCACAGTCTGGAGGCCCCAAGTCCCCAGTCCTGGTGTGGGCAGGGCCCCTCCGGAGGGACTAAGAGAGGACCCTTCCAGCCTCTGGTGGCTTGTGGCTCGTGGCCACATCACTGTACCCTCTGCCTCCACCATCACATGGCCTCTCTCGTCTGCCTGTTCTCTTCTGATGACTCTTGTCTCAGGATGTGAGTCTCACCCAGAGAATCCAGGAGGATTTCATCCTGAGATCCTTGACTCTGGGGCATCTGCAAAGACCCTTATTCCCAGCAAGGTCACATTGTGAGGTTCTGAACGGACTTACCTTTTGGGGTGCCACTGTTCAGCCCGTTACAATGCTTTCTCTCCTAACAGCTTGGTTCCGGGTAGATGCTAGCTCACTTCCCCTTTCACAAAATGGTGAGGTGGGTAAAATCTGTGCCCCACGCTACCCCTTTCCCCACATGAATGTGAGTCCTTCCCTTGCAAGAGACGGCGGGAAAGTCAGCACCCAGCCCGGGGACCTGACACCTGAGGGCAGCCCCCCCGGAACAGAATTGAGGCCCCACGCTTCTCCGGCATGGGGGCACCGAGGAGGGACCAGTGACGTTCCCATGCGTGGCAGGAGGTGGGGTCAGCCCCAACACCCAGACGTGTGGAAATGACAAAATGGCAACACTATAGTGCAGAACATGGAACTGCCCTCCTTTCTTGGGCACTGAACTAACTCGTTCCTGAGTCGAGTGTGAAATGAGATCAGCATAAGGACTATTTTTTTTTTAAGTTTATTTTATTTTGAGAGAGAGAGAGAGAGAGAGAGAGAAAGCAGGGAGGGGCAGAGAGAGAGGGAGAGGGAATCTCAAGCAGTCTCTGCGATGTCAGCGCAGAGCCTGACGCGGGGCTCGATCTCGTGTACCGTGAGATCAGGACCTGAGCCAAAACTAAGAGTCGGACACTTAACGGGGCTCGGCCACCCGGGTGCCCCCAAGGACCATTTTTTAAGTACTGATATTTCACAGAAAAGGCGCATGTAGGCGACGGAGCCGGTGGACACCCCAGGGCTGTGGTCACGGTGTGGCCGCTGTCCACAGCCAGCGCCCAGCCCCGGGGCCGTGCCACCTCCCATCTCTGCGACGCACAGCCCTGGAGGACGCAGCTGTAAGAGGCCGCCCCCCCCGGGAGGGGCGTCCCCCACCCTCTGAAGGTTGATCTGACGCAGTGGAGAAAAGCCCAGAAATGTCGCCACGTTGCCAGCCAGGCACGCGGCCCGTTTGTGAGCTCCCTGTAGCTGCTGTAATGTCTCACCACAGAACCAGTGGCTTAGAAGGTTCGCACCCTCTCTTACGGTTCTGGAGGTCAGGCGTCTAAAAGCGGTCCCCGGGGACTTATTTTTATTGGGTCGCTTGCTCCATTGCTGATTTTTTTGTTTGTTTGTTTGTTTGTTTAAGTTGAGACGTTAGAATGCCAAGGCAGCTGTGAAGGGAAGTAAAAGAGGAACATTGTTACCTTTGATGCCATGGTCTGGGAAGCCGTGGGCAGGAAAGCCTGAAGCTGGAGCTGTGTTGTGGAGAAGCCGCGTCCCCAGACTCTTGGGTGGGAAGTGAGGGATGGTCTAGAAAATGCTTTGGGATGCAAAGCGGTTATGTAAGAAATGCCAAAGTTACTTCGCCATGTCCGTGCTTTTCTGAGAAAGCTACACTGTCCCTGCTCTTTTTGGAGCTTGAGCGCTGAGCTGTTCTTGTCGTTTGAAGTGCTTGGCAGCCCCGCAGCTGTGGTAAGAGCAACTTTGTATTACTCTGTTTTCTTTTCCTCTGTTTTCTTTTCCGAATCCCCCGCAGGCCCCGCTGCGCTGCGGCGGCAGTGGCTCTGGGAGGTGGGGCCTGGCACCTGCCGGCCCCCCTGGGCCACGCCACTCCGGGCGGCTCAGCCCTGCTCCAGGAACAGAGGAGCTGGGGTCGCAAGGGTGATTTACGCCTCGCTTGGCGGGGCGTATGCTGTGCCTGCCCCGCGGCCCGGGAACTACACTTATCCCGAGTTTTCCGATCCGGAAACCGCCCGTGCGGCAGGGCTGCTTCCTTCCAGAGCGGGGAGGGCAGGCCGTCCGGGCGCAGGCATCACCTCGGCGGTGCTGAGCTCCCCCCCTGGACAGTCACGTGCAGCGCCGTTCACCGTTGACGCTCCCTCGGCCGCCCGAGTGGCAGCCGGCCCACACAGCTGTGCGTGGACCTCCTGGCTTTCTCCAGCCTCTCGAAAACGTGGCTGAGCGTCCTCGCTGTCAGGGGAGTCCGGCCCCTGGCACTGGCCTTGGCCTTGGCCTTGGCCTTGGCCCGGGGCCCTTTTCCCACTGAACTGAGACAGAGGCAGGCACCTTAGCCTCCTGCCTCCAATGCCAGTCGGGCTTTGCCTGGGGGGCTTTGCCTTGCGGGGGCGGGGGGGGGAAGCGCCCACCTGTGCGTCCCCCGCAGCAATTGCTGGCCACACATGGCTCTTTGCCTCCTAATTAAAGGTAAGCAAAATGGAAAATGGTCGCACCTGCCACATTTCCAGTGCTCAGTAGCCACGTGTGGCCGGCAGCCACCGCATCAGACGGCAGAGAGCAAGGACATCCCACTATCGCCGAAAGTACTGGGCAGTGCTGGTCTCTGGACCTTCTGGACTCCGTCCCCAGTGTCTGACGTTCCGGGAGGAATTTCCATCAACCCTACAGTCATATAGACAGTCAGCCCAAAGCCGGGTGCCCCAGAGCCCCCTTGAGCAGGGCCCCACGACCCCGCGGCTCACTACAGATCTGGGTGCAGAGCCTCCCCGCGAGGCCGCCTGTGGTCCCAGGGTGCTCTCTGCACGCCATCTGCAGGGACACCCGCTCAGACCTCAGGGGCCTGGTTGGGGTTCCCCGGGCAGGGCCCGCCTCTTGGTGGTACGCCGGGGGCTCTGCTTTATTCTTGGAATTCACAAGAGGAATTTCACAGAAGCTCCAGCTTCGGTTAGATATCTATCCGATGGTTGCACCGCCACACGGACGGCCGAAACGTACAAACTACAAGATAGTCGACAGTCGTGACAGTCCTGTCCCTTCGTTTTGGCCGGATACTTTTTAGCAAACTAACCACAGGTATTGACTTCCCGGGCCCTGGATGCAACAGCAAACTGACTTCCCTTCAGAAGCCCACTGGGTCTGGGGCTGTGTGGCTGCCGGGACCCTGGCCCCATTGTCTTTGGGATTCATTTGTTTTTACTTGGAACTTCGTTCACGTTTCTAGACTCTTTGTGTTGTCGTAGAATCCTGCTTCAAACATGGAAAGGTCACGTTAAGTGCTAGAAATGTATGATAAGACCCTTTCAAAATAATATGCTCTGAGCTTTATAAGTGTCACCCCCCTGATTTTATAGTCACTAACGATGCAGTGTCAGTAGCGGCCCCAAGAAACTGGATTTTACATTCAAGTCACCCAGCATAGCGTCTGCGTGGATAGCTGTATTAATTCTCCGTGGCTGCCGTGACTGCTTACTAGAAATGTGATGGCTGGGACAGCAAACCTGCTGTGTCCCAATTCTGGAGGTCCAAGTCCAACCCGGGTCTCTGGGATAACACCACGGAGTCGGCAGGGGGCAGGCCCGTTCCTTCCGGAGGCTCTGGGAGAGAATCCGTTTCTCGCCTGTTCACCTTCCACAGGCCTCCTGCCTTCCATGGCCTGTGGCCCCTCCACCATCTCCACAGTCACCAGGGTAGCATTTCTCTGACCCTCCGCTCCTGCCCCCTCGTCTGCTTAGGACGACCCTTGTGAGGACATCGGGCCCCCCTGGATAGTCCAGGCTGGCCGCCACATCTCAGGATCCTTAACCTAACCACATCTGTAAAGCCCCTTTGCCACGGACGGTCACATAGTTCACAGGCTCAGAGGATTAAGACATCTTTCGGGGCCACTGCTGTACCTGCAGTCCAAGTCGGTTCATTCCACTTGACACAGGTCATTTCTGAGCTCTGCCTATAAGCTCTGTAGACAGGACTCTCACAGATAACACAGGGGAACGACAAGGGGGTCAGCTCTTGGGGGTTTCGGGGCAGCATGAGAGGACGCGTCCCTCAGTCTGTCCCAAGCCCCCCAGCTGCTGCTACCAGGTACCTCTGAGGTTTGGGAGATTAGCAATGAGGCGACAGAGGTGACAAGCTTCCAGGCAAATCTCAGCCTCTTACAGAGAGTTGGTGCTGGAAC
Source organism: Panthera uncia (assembly GCF_023721935.1). Classification (NCBI taxonomy): domain Eukaryota; kingdom Metazoa; phylum Chordata; class Mammalia; order Carnivora; family Felidae; genus Panthera; species Panthera uncia. Next base: position 100,672,109 of record NW_026057585.1, read on the forward strand.
TCGGGTCCGGAGGGGACTTTGTGTACCGACGTCCCGGGACCCGGTGAGCGCCGCTGAGTCCCGGCCTCTCGGCCCAAGCTTGCGTGCTGGGGATGCTGAGCTGTGGCCCAGGCCTTCCTCTGCAGGGTCCACTCTTGCTGCGGTCACATCTCAGTGTCAGGTCTGGCAGAGCTGCTGACGTCCTGGAACCCGGAGAGAAAGGGCAGGGTTTTAAGGCTCGGTTACCCTGTGCTCCCCACAGGCTGAAAACGTAAAATCTCTCTTGCTGATGCAGTAGCCCGTTGTATTTATTTAGACAGTGTTAGAAGTGGCATCTTCGCCAGTGTAAATGCACCTGCTACAGAAAAAGAAAAACGCTATTTGTTTTAACCTTGACTTCTTATCGCCACGTTGGTACAAATCTCCACCCGAGACACTAACGGCGTTGTGTGGGCTCACTCTGTGCTTGGTTTGAGGTGGCTTTTCCTGGAGGACTGTTAGGGAAGGACACTCAGACCTTACCGGAAATTTCTGTCCCGGGCTTGCATCCCCATGACATACTTAACGTGGGGAGGTGACCTCCCCGTGGCCACATTTGCAGCCCACCATTTCCTCAACTTCCCCGAGAGACGTTACTCCTGTGCCTGTTTGCAGATGAGGCCACAGCACAGTGTGGCTCCCGGCTTGCTGCCTGTCCCCGGGGACCTCCCCAGCCACTGCAGCCTGTGGGGATGGCCGGCCACCCAGGGCTCGCACTGGGCCTCAGAGAGCCTGCCTTTCATGGAGACGCTTTTTGGGAACGTCTGGCCGTTCTCACTTCAGCAGCTCAGAGGACTACTCCGTGCGCCCTCCTGGCCTCCGTCCCCCAGGCCAGGAGAGAGGCCCTGACACCAGGAGCCTGTCCTAGGTGGGCTTGTGGCACCCAGCACCAGCAGCAGGTGCCGTTTTCCCCCTTGACCTGGTCATGCCTGGTCTTTTTATTTTTTTGAGAGAGAGAGAGCACCCACGCGTGCACGTGCATACACATACATGCACACATGAGAGGGAGAGGGACAGAGGGAGAGACAGAATCTCAAGCAAGCTCTGCACTGCCAGTGTAGAGCCTGACGCGGGTCTCAAACTCACAAACCATAAGATCATGACCTGAGCTGAGACCCAGAGCCAGACACTTAACCGACTGAGCCACGCAGGTGCCCCATGCCTGGTCTTTTAAATAAACAAGCCACTCTCTGGGTGGATTTGGACGTGTGACCTAGTGGAAAAGTCCCCAGGCAATGTGTCAGTGCTTTGGACGCTCGGCCTCCGCTGCCCCCTACGGAGAGCCTTTGAGCATGTGACTGCTGCGCCCGGTAGGCCCCCCTCTCTGCAGTTTCCCAGGCAAGTTGAGGTGGACGGGAGCACAGGCTGGGGTCCTTCCTGGTCTCGGGTGGTCCTGCCCCTGTACTGGGGGAGAGATGGAATGAGCCAGACCTTGTGGGAAAGAGCCTCGCCGCCCCATCTCCATGAGATCTCTGGGCATCCTGGCCTCCACTCGGGCAGCATGCCTCTGGCTTCGTGTCCAAGCCCCATGCTCGCCAGTAAACCACGTCGGCACGGTGGCTCTCCAGCCTTGCCCGGCCTCCGTGTGGTGAAGGGGCCTCTAGGATCCAGTGAGAAACCACCTTGCACGAGCCTCGAGGAATCGGCAAGAAGGGGGAGCCAGCCCAGGCTGAGCCTTGTGCTGGGTCTCCCAGTACCCTGCACATGATGGCTGCTGTCTGGGCACTCTCTGGGCTGTGAGCACCCACCCCCGGTGACCTCTGGCCACATGAGATAGGAGTGGTGGTCCCTGGAGGTGAGCGGGTCCCCTTAAGTCACACAGCCCCTGGCTGGGTGTGGTAGACCCACAGACATGTCTGGGGTGCCTCCTTCGTGCTAGGTGCGCTCAGACACAGGGCGTGACCCTCCCCCAAACATGTGCACCTATGGGGTCGTTCAGAACATGTCCCTCTGGGGCGCCTGGGTGGCTCATTCGGTTGGGCGTCGGGCTTTGGCTCAGGTCATGATCTCACTGTCCGTAGGTTCGAGCCCCGCGTCGGGCTCTGTGCTGACAGCTCAGAGCCTGGAGCCTGCTTCCGATTCTGTGTCTTCTTCTCTCTCTGCCCCTCCCAGGCTTGAGCTCTGTCTCTGTCTCTCTCAAAAATAAATAAACATGTAAAAAAAAATTTTTTTTCATAAAAAATAAATTAAAAAAAAAAAAAAAAGAGGCCTTCTGGAGTGCCCAGGTGGCTCAGTCAGTTAAGCATAGGACTCTTGATTTCGGCTCAGGTCGTGATCTCACGGTCCGTGGGATCGAGGCCCAAGTCAGGCTCTGTGCTGACAGCTCGGAGTCTGCTTGGGATCCTCTCTCTTCCTCTCCCTCTGCCCCTCCCCCTGCTCACATGCACATGTGTGCACATGTTCTCTCTCTCAAAAGAAGTAAATAAACTTAAAAAAAAAAAAACCCATGGCCTTCAACTTGGGGACGATAGGACACTTCAGGGGTCTCCTGAACCCCTGAAATCTTAAGCAAAATCAGTCTGTTCTGTTTCTCTCTGGAGAACACATGGCAAGCACAGATTCTCAGAGGGTGGAGGGGACATATGATAGAAGGGACCCCAGGAGAGGCATCTATACTCCCCTGACCTGCCCTGCATGTGCACTGGGTGCTGAGGCTCCCATAACTCAGGCAGGGCCTGGCGAGCCTATGGGTGGCCTGTCCCTGTTGGTCACATAGGCAGCTCCGTCCAGGGCAGGAGGACTTGCCCGCGGACGCTTGACCCTGACGTGCTGCTCCCTGGTCTCAGCCCAGCACAGGTGTATGCTGAGTGCTCTGTTCACGACTCTACCCTTGTAGCTCACATAGTGCCACTTGTCACTGACCATGTGGCCTTCCTTCCCTCCCGGAAATGGCTGTACACGGCATGAAGCACTCCCTGTAAGTATGAAACTGAATGTGGCATGGAACATTCTGGTACTTTATAACATGGAATAACTGCTCCTGCTTCTGGTCTGCCCACACACTCACCTCTAACAGTCACCACGCTGTCTTGACTTGTCCGTCTTCCTGGGTCTTTAAACATGTCTTGTGGGGCCTGTCTCCTTGGAGCTAGGATGTCGGGGCTCCCCCGGGGTTGTTCAAAGGTCCCCACAGCCAGCACTTCCAGGGAGCAGGACTCAGCATTACATGCCAGACCTGGGCAGGGATTTCCTTGAACCCAGCCCGGAATGAGGCCGTGCTGGGGCGTGGGGGTCGGGGAGCCCTTGTGGCTACATGTTGGTGGAGGGGAAGCCATGCATATTCCCTTCGCCTGGATGTCCCCGAGGGTTAGCGCCGTCTCATGGTCCAGAGCACCACCACCGGCGATAATAACGACTGGGCCCAAGGTCAGCATGTGGCCCGTCTCGTGCTTCCCCGTAGTTACCCTGTGAGGCAAGTCAAGTCTGTTTATAGGAAAAAGACTGGGCTCCAGGAGATACAGGGCCAAGGCTAGATGGTAGGTGAGGGCCCACGAACAGGAGAGCCACTGTAGGTTAGGAAGCAGCTGCCAGGGTGGATATTCGTGACCCAAGGGGCATGGGGAGCTCAGGGAGGTTGGGCTGAAGTCGAGAGAGAGGGACACCTGGCATGGTGTCATGGGAACGTATGGCTTTGGACTTTATCATAATCAACAGGCGAAACCACGCTGGTACGGGCAGGTGGTGAGCACCTGGGGACTCTGACCAGGGACAGAGCCATGGGTGTGTTGTGGGAAGGCAGTGGCTGCGGCTCGGGGGAGAGCTCTGGTCCCGTGAGTAAGCCTCACGGAGAGACGGAGAGCCTGGCAGGGCAGATGTAGTTTTGCTGGACAGAAGGGTAGGAGGGCAGGGCCCGAAGTGCGCACAGTGGCTCTGGGGGATGTAGGACCACGGTCACCGTGACGGCTGGCCCTACCAAGCACTCGAGGCTGCCACTAGACCAGCATCAGGAACAATGGCTGGGGAGCATGGAAGGGACCAGGGGAGGTAGAAGGAGGTTCTTCGGTGGCGCTTGGCCCAACACGGTGGGGCAGCCGCGTGGCACTAGTAAGGGCACAGTGTAGACAGTGTGGGTTGACTCGGCCTCGACGCTCCTGCCAGAGGGACGGAGCCAGCTCACCGTGCAGCCACCTGAAAGCAGGTTGGGGCCTTGCCCTCGGGCAGGCCTGTCCCCGGCATCCTTCCAGCAGACGCTGCCCCTCCCCGGGGGCACAGACCCACGCTTGGGCAGGGGGCCAGTGACCCCTCAGCTCACTGCTCACCTAGATGCCAAAAGTGAACACCTGCTCCCGAGAAAGGTGACCGCTCAGGGGCCGCTACTAATGAGGCGCTGTGATGTCTCGTCATCTGTACGTCCTCGTAGCATTAGAGTGATGTCGCGTAACCAGGCGTCTTCTAACACCCCCGGTAACCCCGATGCCTGTGCCCTCCCCACCCGGCCCGGCCGCCCCGCCTGTGCCCTCCGCTGACGCGCTGTGTGCTCTGCAGGGTGCGTCATCACCATCTCCGGGCGCATGACCTTCACGAGCAACAAGTCCATGGAAATCGAGGTGTTGGTGGACGCCGACCCCGTGGTGGACAACTCGCAGAAGCGCTACCGGGCAGCCAGCGCCTTCTTCACCTACGTGTCCCTGAGCCAGGAGGGCAAGTCGCTGCCCGTGCCCCAGCTCGTGGTGAGTGACCGCCTGCCCTGCTGGGTGCCTGGGAGAGACTGAGTCAAGGGAGCCCCTTCTGGGGAGCAGGGCCCTGGCCTGGCTGCCCCCTGGCCAGGCGTCCTTGGCTGCGCCGCCCCTCAAATGTGAGGGGCTTCCCCTGTCCATGCAGACGGGGCAGGGGCGGCCTCCTCACCAGCTCTTTGCGCTGGGGGTCCTCTCTTGGGGGTGAGGACGGCGCCCCAGAGCTCCTAGTGCTGTGCACACAAGCTAAAATGGGGCCGAGGACCCTCCCGAGGGACGGGTTCTCAAGGAGCCGTAGCCTGTGCGTCCTGCTCGACGGGGACCGGGCCAGACCCCTACGCCACGGGGCTGGGCATCGGGGCCTCATGACCTTTTCCCTGCCTCGGCCGCCTGGCCAGGCTCTGCCCCGGGCATGCAGAGAGAGATGGCAGGTGTCTGGGCTGGGCTGTTGTCACGCAACCCCACACGTGGGCTGCCACCACAGCACCGAAGGGTCCGGAGCTGGAATCCCAGCACCTTGACCAGTGCTGACCACGGAGCTGCTTGAGAGTCAGGGAGCCAGAAGCAGCAGAGGTTCAAGGTGGCGAATGGGGAAGGTGTGGGTGTGTGGTGAGGATGCTTGGCTGGGAGATACTCGGTAATTGTGTATCGAACAGACGAACGGACGGGCGGACGATGCTCCCAGAGTTCCGTGGAGGACAGTGACGGTCTTGCAGTAAGCCTCACGAATTCCTTAGCCATGCCAGTCACAGTGAGTGCCCTGCCTGGAGCGTGTCCGAGCACCTGCTAGCACGCCCTCTGCGCCCCGTCACCAGCTGAGGACCGTCCCCCCCTCCCCCCACCCCGGGCCAGCAAGGCTGAGGCACCTGTGGACGGTCGTACGTTCAGTCCCGCGGCGCCTGGGTTTGGGTCCAGCACACGACTTGCTGTCATTCTGGGCGGGGAGCCTCTGCTCAGGCTGCTCCTGGTTTCTCCTGGGGTCGCAGTCGGGGCTTCCTGCCCTCCGTGGGGTGAGGGTGAGGGGGCGGGGTGGGGTCTCCGAGCGCCTGGCACTTTGGCGGCCCCCACAGTCGCCCCTCCCGTGGCTCCTCCAGAAGAGCAGGTACCAGAAAACTCTGTGATGGACACGCTGCAGCTAAGACCTCACTTCCTCACGTGCGCTGGGAGTCAGGCTCCCGCATGCTTCCTCACCACCTGGCTGGTGGCCTGCCTGAGGCCCGCCCAAGGCCCCGTGGGGGTGGCACTCAGGCTTGGAGGTGGGGGGGGGGCTCACCAAAGCCGCCGTGGCAGTGAGGCCCCTGGCGTGGCTGTGTCGTCAGGAGCCTCGGCTGCCTACAGGGCCCTTTGCCTTTGCGCCTCCAGTGAGTCAGGTGGGGTCAAGAGATGTCTCCGATGACAGAGCAGAGACGGCTGCGAAGGGGAGGGCTGTGAACCTGGCCTTGAGGGGTAAGGGGGTTTAACCAGGCTGAAAGGAAGGAAGGCAAGAGCTGGGGCAGGAGCCCCCCCCCTCAGGCAGACGGGCCCCAGCCCCCCATTTCCAGTGGGCCTCGTCAGCTGGACGCTTCCCGCTCCGCCCGGCCGGCTGGGACGCGCCTTCCGCTCTGCGGGCTCCCCCTCCAGGCTGGCAGGATGGCTTCCACCCCACCCGGCCCTCGGCCCACGTGTGTGATCCCCACTCCTGGCCACTTCTGGCCTTGACCTTTGCAGCCCCGTGTCTCTGGGTCTTGGGCCACATCTCCTCAGAACCTTGCCTGCTCCTCGTGGCCCCAAACGCAGGCCTTGCCCGCTGCTGGTCTAGACCCGTGTCCCACCTTTTCCATGTCTCACGGTGCCTTATCCTAAATGCCGAATTCCGCCACACGCGTGCGAATACTTGACGTCTCTTCTCTCTGGCCTCCGGGCTCCGCAGGGTGGCCAGATCCAGGGACACCACGTTGTGTCTCCCCGACCCGACACACGCACCAGGCCTCGGTGAACGCTGTGCTCCCTTGACACAGGACTGCCGTGTCCAGACCATCCATCCGTGGCCCCTAAACACCAGGCCCTGACGGGTCCCTGTGCCCGTCCCCATCCTTGGGCGGCGGGGTCCAGGCCCTGTGCTGCAGGCATCGCTGTGGTCACCGCTCGCTCCCCGGCTGACTTTGCCAGCTCCGCGTCTCTCTGGGGTCTCCACACACGCCTCAAACGTGATTTATCCTGAATTGAACTCATTAACTTTCCCCCCAAAACCCCACTCGTCCTCATGTGTTGTGGTCCCTTTCTCAGTGAGTCTGGGAACCCGCCTGGCCCCCTGTCCACTGTCCTGCTCGGCCCCCCACACCCGCTGTCTCTGGGCCCCATCCCTGGCTGGATCCCTGCTCAGCCCTTGGCTCACCGCCTCCTCCATTCTTGCCGCCCTCGGTCTGACACCCTAGAGCCAAGTGGATTTGTTGAAACAAAATCAGATTTTCCCCCCTTCCTGCCTAATCTGCTCGGCAGCTCCTTGGCACCCTCAGCACGGGGTCCAGTGAGGCTCTGTCCTCAGCCCCCAGACTCGTTCCTGCCTCGGGGCCTTCGTACCTGCTCTTGCCCTGCCTGGATGCCTTCCCTCAGACCGGTGCAGAGCCAGCTCCTTCCACGGTTTCTCAGATAGTTCCTGCTTAGGTGGCCTTCCCTCCGCACCCTAGATAAAGCCTGACCCCCCCCCCCCCCCCCCCCCCCCCCCCCCACCCCCGCCCCACGGCCCGGTGACCCTCTCCCCTCCCCACACCGCCTCCGGGCGCACAGCACCACCTCGGATCCTCTGGTGCACACGCATTCGTTCGGTATCCGGCCCCACCCTCGGCCCCGATGTGTGACTCCAGGACGCCCAGCACAGACTGGGGCTCAGGAAGGTGCCTGTGGGGGCTCGTGGGCTTGCTGGCTTCTCCAGCCACATTCCTCCACCCCGCCGGTCAGTGCCCCGCTGGACACTTGGCGAGTGCCGGTCCCTAAACACCACAGGGGCTCCCTCCCCTCACTGCTGCGGACGCGCGCGCACCGTCAGGGCACGCGCGCGGGTGTGGGCATCCTGCTGCCAGGGTTCGGGGCAGGGACCCCGGCGCACTCCTACTTCCTGTGCGCCTCCGTTTCTTCCCCTGTACAATGGTGACGGCCCCAGCACGCGCCACAGAGGGTGGGTGAGGGTCCTGTGCACTAGTTTATACAAGGAGCTCCACGCTTGTCAGCTGCTGTTTGCTGTCCTTTCCTGGAACCCTCTGGAGCCCTCCTGGCGGGGGTCATGAGGGAAGAAGCAGGAGGGGGGCAGTCAGCATTCACTGTTGTTCCCTAGGTAGGTTCCTTCCACGGTGGCCTTGTGGACGGGGGCCTGGGGTTGGGGGAGGGGAGCCATTTCCCAGAGACTATCTGGATAAAAGGAACCAGGGACCCGGAGGGCTGGGGGCAGTGGCCAGCTGCCTGTCACGGGAGAGAAGGGGCGGGAACACATCTAAGGCCACCCAGCTGGTCCCAGCCAGGCCCAGCCCCAGGACCACTGGGGCCCTTTCCTCCACTGTCAGCTGAAGGGGTGGCCAGGGGCCCGTGGGGCTCCCCAAGTGAGTAGGAGAGTAAGGACAGGCAAGGAGTCGGCCCATCTTCATCTTGCAAAGGCTCATTCTGAGCAAATGCAAATTGACAGGGTTTTCTGGCACAGTCCGAAGTGCCAGCTAGAGCCGAGCTGTAAGGCTCGCCCGCTCCAGAGCCCGGCAGCTGCTGTGGGCTTGATGGGAGGTGCCGAGGCCGCCCCTGCTGCCCCCACGCCGCAGGCACCCAGAACTCAGCCCGCTGGGGAGACCAGGGCTGCAGCCGGGAGGAGGGCCTCGGTTCCCTGGAGGTCCAGTCTCCCATGGAGAGTGGCCTGCCGTCAAGGAGCCCCCTGGGTGGGTACCCAAGACCTCCGTGGACATAGGAAACAGTCCCGGGTCTGGGCCAGCCTGTGTGCACAGAAAGCTGCCTGTGCCCTTTCTAGAAACCTGTGACGGGGGACAGGGATGTCCATCATCGGTGGGGGGCCAGCCCAGAGGAGGAGGTGCTGGTGCCCGGCAGGGTTGCAGCGGGACGGTGGGGAAAGACACTTGTTTGGACAAAGGGCACGTGACCGAATCCCCTAAGCCTGAGGGCCAGCAGCTAGCGATGGCCGTGTCTTCCTGCCGGCCGGCCTCACGTTGATCCAGGCTGTTATCTCTCCAGAATTAAAGATGGTCTTTGATTCTTCACTGAGGCATCCTGGGGCCCACCCCGTGGCAGGGAGGGAGCCCCGGCCTGTCCTGCGTGGCGCGCACTCGAGGCCCGCCGACACAGCGCCGTCTGTCTCCCAGAACACGCGTGTGCTCCGCACAGCCTACGTGCCTGTGCCCGTGGTGGGCGCTCGGCCTCCTCCCCTCTCTGCCCCCCCACCTTGTCAGCTATTTTTAGCTTCCATCCCCAGGGACCGGCTGACATGGAAGGCAGCGCTGCTGTTTGGAGTTTTTCTTGATGAATATTTTATTCTGGGGCGGCTGTGCTCAGCAGCTGCCGGCACTTTCCAGGCTAATCATTAAAGAGGCAGATGTGGAGTATGGAGCTGGGCTGCCGGGCTGGACGCCAGGCCCAGGCCCCACTGCTGCCCTGCCTGCCTCTGAAGGCCTGTCTGTGGCCATGCACCCTGACGTCAGGGGTGGAGGGCACGCCCCAGATGGCCCTGAGCAGGGCTGGAAAGGTGGCCTGTGCAGAGAGACACGGTGGCAACCGCTAGGGTGGCTTCCTGGGGACCTGACACCAGGTTGGTCCCAGCACCCTCCTTCGTCTCAGTTTCGTTTTAGAAACTGGAGAACCAAATTATTTCTGTGTTGAAGGGAGGAAGCACTGTTCTGGGGCCCCTGCCTGCCTCCCATTCTCTGGTTCAGATGGGGATGCTGCTGCCCCCAAGGGCCCCGGGGAGACAGGAGGTGTGGCTGGAGAATGTGGAGGGCGGGGTGCCGGGGTGCTGTGTGCTGGCCTGCGGTGACCGGGGTGTGTCGACACGGGGCAGGGTGGCAGGACAAGGGGGAACCCAGCCCGGCACATAGGCAGTGCACATTTTGAGAGAACCCTCAAATACAGCTGCTTCGTGGATCATTTGGAAAGGACTCTTTGCTCTTTAAAAAAAATTATTTTTAATGTTTATTGATTTTTGAAGGAGGGGGAGAGAGAGACAGAGAATGAGCAGGGGAGGGGCAGAGAGAGGGGGAGACACAGACTCCACAGGAGGCTCCGGGCTCTGAGCTGTCAGCACAGAGCCCGACACAGAGCTTGAACTCACGGACCGCGAGATCATGACCTGAGCCGAAGTCGGACGCTTAACCGAATGAGCCACCCAGGGGCCCCTGGAAAAGGAACCTTTTCCCCAGCGAACTGAGGCCCGACTACAGAGCCATGTCACATGGGGCGGAGGGTATGAAGCCGGTTTGCTCTGCTCCCAGAAAACCCAAGCCACCGAGTGAGCCTGGCCCACCGCAGACGGCCTTGGCTGGTGCTGGTGGATTCTCGCCTCCCAGCTCACCAGGCTGTCACTCAGCGTGCCGGGGCCTAGACGCAGAGGCCTCCGTCGTCAGCCACTGAAGTGACAAGAAAGTATTTTCTGGGTTGAAACAGGAGGCAGTGAGGCACAGTCTGCCTGTCTGCTTTCCGAGCGAGGCTCGCCCCAGCCGGGGAACGGGGAGAACGTGTGCTCAGGCGGGAGCCATTTCTGCACCTACTGAGCACCCACTCTAGGGGCCGGGGGTGCCCCCCTAGGCCAGTGTCCAGGCAGGGCCAGTCCCTGTCACCTGGGAAGGTGACAGCTGGAGCGCTCACGGAGTGCCGACTCACTTCTGGGCTGGCGGATCCCCACACTGGGGGTCAGGCTCGGTTGTTGCCATCCTGCAGACAGGTGACCGTGACAGAGGTGGGAGGTAACTTGACCGAAGTCACATGGCTGATCTGGTCCAAGGGACCTAGTGTAGGACCTTGAGCCCCAGCCACGACTGCTCCCTTCCCGCCCCCGAGCCTCCGTTTCCCCACTGGAGCCATCACGGGCTGAGCAATTACTCTGCAGGACCTCTCTGAATTGTCCCAGAGATGACCTAACTGGGACATCCGTCCCAGCCGGACCCCAGGCACGTGGCATGCAGGCAGGGGGCTGGGGTCCTCCCGATGGCCCCATTCCTTGAGACGAAGCATCAACAGCTAAGGAGGCTAAGGAGGCTGCCACTCCTGACCGCGGCCAGGCCTGCTCTGCACAGCCCAACGCAGCAAGGGAACACACATCACTTCCCCAGGTTGTAGGAAAGTGGGTCTTTACCCAGGGACTGTCATGGGCGGGGTCCCCAGTGGCACAGCTTGGGGGGCCCCTCAGCGTCCTGGACACTCAATGTCCTGGAATGATGTTCACTCGCTCCCTAATTGAAGAAACTCAGATGTACTGTAGTGCGGCAGGATTGGTGCTGTTCTGGAAGGGTGTGAGAAGCCACATTATCGAGGGAACCTGTGCTCCCTGCTGCCTCTCCCTGCCCCTCCCTGCGCAGGGGTGAGTCAGGGACTGGACTTCATGAAGCTTCTTGATCCCTCCTCTCACTTGGTTCTGGACGCTTCACAGGGACTCTGTCTCGTGGTGGGAAAATGCCCCCATCCCCAAGCCGTTCCTGTCACCTCAGTGGTTGGTGCTGGGAAATTTCTAGTGGCCTGTGAGAACCGGCGGTGTGGGTGAGAGGGGGCAGTCCCCACCAGCGCGGCCTTCCCCTCTGCTCTTCCTCCAACCGCCTTTACCTGTGCTGCCGGCAGATGTCCCCTGAAGCCCCACCGTGTGTCCCTGCCGGTCCGCCTTGGGCCCTTTGCCAGAACAGCAAGTGTTTTGGAGACCACCCTCCCATTAACATTCAACAGCCAGCTACCCGAAAGGAAGGGCCCACGGCACCAATGATACACCTTTTCTTGTTAAAACGCTCGTAGGTTCTACTCTGGAAACATTGGTCTCGTTGCTTTGTTGTGATGTTTTCAAATCCGGGTGACCCCTGGCTGTTTTAATTTCTCTCGAGTGTGAGAACCCAGAAGCAGGCTCTCGGAGGGCACAGTGAGGCCTGACTCCGGTGGCACCAGGAAGGCGGCTGGAGGAGGGGAGGCCTGTGGGCGACACTGGCCGAGGTGCAGTCTCCTGGGGAAAGGGAGGGGACCCCCGCTGGTCAGGGTGCCCCAGGTTCCACTGCGGCCACCTTGGAACGTAAGTGAGGGGAGAGGCCTGTGAAGGTGGTTGGGACCGGACGGGGGCCAGGGCTGGAGGACCGAGGAAGGGGATTTCAGCAGGACAAGCTCATGGCCGGTCCGTCTCTTGGGGGAACACAGACCCGCCTGCCCCTGATCATGTAAGAAACACTGCTTCTTACTGGCACCGTGCTTTCTCCGCAAGGTGGCAAAGACCCGGTGAATCCAGGGACACTCCTGAACCCTGTACTCAAAGGTCCAGGTGAGAAGCAGGCTCTGGAGCCCCCAGTGGTAGGAAGGATGCAGAGGGGCCTCCCTGCATGCACGCGCGGCCTCGGGCTACAGTGAGTCGGAACCGCCAGCCGGAGGGAGGTGCTTCTTCGGGGACTTTATCCACGCCCAGGTGCGCTGGATGCTCCCCGTCATGCCTTTGTCACCACCGGGGGCTCCTGTTGAGCCCCTCAAGGGTCTGAGCTCTTGAGTTGGTTGGGAACGGAAGGCGTCTGACTGCGTGTCATTGGAGCAAAGCCGCTGGTTTGAATCTTTAGCACAAACACCACACCAGTTTGGAATCAAGGCTCTTTTGTTTCGCTCTTCCATTTGTTCGATCATTCATTCATTCATTCATTCGGCAAATGCCTCCTGGGCCAGGCCCGGCCTCAGCGAATGGCAGTTACGATCTTTATCGTGGCTGTCCAGTGGGGACAGCCGTGTCAACACAGCTGGCTCAGGAGTGAGTGCTGTGACCACCGCCATGCCCCCCACCCCCCCACCCCCACCACCGCCCGTGTCGTGGGTGAAGCTGAGGAGAAGGCGCCCGATATGATTGAGTCCTGCTTTGCCTCCTGTACCAGAGCCGTCACCCTTCACTGCCTTTCCCGATGTCCCCAGCTCCCAGGCCCTCTCGGAGGGGAGTCCACGGCCACTCTGCACAGCACAGCCGTCGTTCCTGAGGCTGAGCCGTGCTGCTGGGTGAGGGGCCCTGACACGGGCAATGTCACCGTTGGAGCCATCACTGGAGGCGGCCTCGGGGAGCCCCTCACGTGGGCCATCAGGCAGGGCGGTGAGGGACTCTGCTGCCCGCCCGGCCTGCTGAGGTCGCATCTGTGGGTGCAGCCGCGCTCTGGGGACACAGCTGCTTGCCAGGCTAGGGGCCCCGGATGCCAAGTTCACCCCTGTCTGGCCACACACGGGGCCCCCCACGAGGCCATGCTGAGTGGCCCCAGTCATCAGAAGACATCCTGACTGCCTGCACAATTGTCCCCAGACCCCTCCTGTCTCCCATTATGAAGACGGGAGAGGGAGCGTGCACGGCTTCCTAATTAAGAACGTCTGTGTCCCTCAGGCTCGCAGGAAGCTGTTCTGTCACCACTGGAAACCCTCTTCGCACCAGACATTCGTTAATTACAAAAAGGACAAGCTATTGATTTTACCGCGAGTGGAAGTTAGTCACTCGCCCTCCGTGCCAAGTTCCAAATGTGTGTGCTCGCGGCACAGAAAATTGCAAACTGGAAAACATTTGGTCTGCGCTGTTAGGCTCCAAGAGCCACAGGCTTTCCTCCGGTGGAAAGGAGCCCAGAAGACAGCGGCTGGCAGGAGGGAGAGGACGCAGATCTGCGGCCCCTGCAGCCAGCGGGCGGGGGCCGTTGGGGCTCCCTGAGCAGAGGGGCAGGGGCACTAATGACCCCCGTGTCTCTGGCTGGGTGTGAAGTTCCAAAGGGCCTGATGCCTTAGGTGACCCCCGGGCAGTGCTGGGAGTTGGCACATTCTGTCTCTGAGGCTGTCTGTGACACGAGTACCTCCCAGGCACGTGTACAGAGAACACCCGGCCGTCTCACCTCCTCAGGTCGCTGGTTGACAGGTGTGAGAACCTTGCCCTGGGAAGCTGGGGGCCATCCCTGCAGCCCAGAGCCTGGCTTCCTCACGACCCCTCCACCGTCCCCTCCACTAGGCGGGCACCTCCTCGCACCCATGGGAGATGATGCACCGGGTCTGAGCCTCCCCCCTCCAAGGCGCGGGCGTGTGCTCGGGCTGTGGCGCTGCTGGCCTGTGGTCCTGCGCCCTTCTCCCCGCCGGCAGCTCCAGGCCCTTGAAGGCAAATGTGGTTTCCCGCAGAGGAGCTTTTTCCTTCTCCCCGCCGCCCCCAGCCCTCCATTAAAAACAGCAACAGCCAACAACTTATGTATTTATTTACTCTGCCGGATGGAGGGAGACGGGATGCAGGGAGGCGGCAGCCGGGCCGTGGGCGGGGGCCGCGCAGGCAGCCATCTGTCTCGTTCTGTCAGCTTCACACCCGGCAGGGAAGCGGTGGCCCCTCTTAGTCACTTGGCTGGGAGGGCTGTTTGTTGGAACTCACGGCCTGGGGCGGCCGAACGTCCTCTGGCCCCGGGGCCGGGACGGTGCCGCCACAGAATGCCGAGCACTGCCCTGCCCACCTCTGTTTGCTTCCCTCTCCCCCTCGGATGGCCGTGAGGGGACTTGACCGTCTTTATAAATCCCTGCCCTGGCTGGACACTTTCCTGGGCAGCCGGGGGACAGGGCGCAGCGCTCACGGGGCGGGGGTGGGGGGTGCTCGATGCCTGATGTCAGCCAGACGCTGCCCCTAGGCCTGGTGGGGCTCTACAGAGCCCAGAACATTCAGCACATGCCGTCATCCCGAGACCAGAAGAGAGATGAGCCCTCAGCTGGCCCCTTCCTCTGAGGCCTCGCTGAGCTGGCCGGCTGCCCGCACATCCATCACGAGTCAGCGTTCGTTCTGTCTGAGGGCAGATCCCGGCTGATGACTTCGCTGCGGAATATTGAACGTTGGTGCTATGCACTGGCCTCTCCCTCCACCGAGTGGACGCTAGAATTTACCGTGTTTTGTGCCAGCAGCGTGGACGGGAATCATCTGCGCTTCGGCCTCTGCCCCTCCTCAGGGCACGCATTGACTGAACTAGTGAGAGAAGCATCCAGAGCTTCTGGCACACACATTCTGGAACCCCCGATGGCCTCTTGGCTGCTGAGGGGTAAGTAGCTGCGGTGGTTGGGGGCAGTCTGGTGGAGGGCGGGCTTCAGGCCTGACCGGAGCCGGAGCTCTAGAAAGCCTTGCTAGACTGGATCATCACAGCTGCACGTCGGGCCCAGGGGGGTGAGGGGAGGCCAGCAGGGTGCCACCCTGCACGTGCACGGCCCCAGGGGTGAGCGCCCCCTTAGGACTGGAGGACCCAACATGATGCTCCCCTGGCTCGTGACTCTGATGTGTCTGTACAGACATTCCTGAAGTTGATGAACTAGAGAGAGGATTCCTCGTGAGTGCAGGGGAAGCATGGGGTGAAACATGGGACGACAGCCCCAACTCCGGCTTCCCCTGAATGTGACAGAAGGGCAGCACACTGCTCATGTCTGTGGAAATCTGGAAGATGCCCTGGCTGCTTGTGGTGCCTCGGTAAACCCGGGCCCCGTCAGCCCCGTGGGTTGGACTCACCCTCACGGGAGCGACTGGGTGTTGGAACCTGAGCCGGACAAGGGAAAGTGCACCGCACCTCCGCCATCTCCCACAAGAGCTCGAGAAGCTTCTTGGGGAGGCGCCTAGCTCCGAGGCTGGAGTGAGGGGCTGGGCCAGGAGCACACCCCTGACCCTGGGCCCCTGGCAGGCTGGCAGGCTGGCACCGGCTCAAGAAGGGGCCTTCACCCTGGGGGCCTCCAGGTTCATTCTGGGCAACATCGGAGGGTCACAATATTCCCCATTGCCTGCCGGGGAGCCCACAGATAAGCGCCCATTGGCATGGGATGGCCTGGCCCAGGCTCAAATCGAGGCAGCAGTGCCCAGGCTCAAATCGAGGCTCTGCGGCTCACCAGATGCCATTTGGGCAAGCCACCCACCCCCTCTGGGGTCCTCGTTGGTGAAAGAGAAACCGCAATGACTTTGGTGCTCCTTGTGGGTTGCCGTGCAGACTGTATCGAGCTGGCGTGGTGCTGGCACGTGCCGGGGCTCAGTGCAGGCCGATCCCTAGAAGCCGCTGCCCAGAGAACTTCTGAGAACTGCCCCAGGTTGGCCCCCTGTGCACAGCCCACGTGGGAGAAGGGGTGGGAGGGCTCCACGCTTGGTCACCGCACAAGGTTCACCTGGGCAGTTGGAGGGATATTGTCACAGACGCGTGGGTTAACTCGGGCACCGCGGATATGGTTCTGGGCTGGAGGAAGGTGCCAGGTGGGGAGGCGGGCGAGGGGGCCGCAGGGAGATAGAGCCTGGGGTGGGGGGGGAGGGGCAGCTCCCCTCCAACGCGGGACTCAGTCCCTCAACTGACTGCGTGTGACTTGAAGTTCTTTGTGCCCACGGAAGGGAGAAGGGGTCCCTGCAGCTGCCCTCATGGGTCTAGTTGGTTTTTCTTTTTTTGCCTTTAATTATAGAAAAATAAATGCAAAAGTAAAGAGAAGAAAGAACCCTTAGGTGGCTATCGACACGGGGCCAGTCTTGCTCATGTATATACCCTGCCCACCCCACCACCTGGGCCGGTGGAGGCCAATCTGAGACGGCATCATCGCCTCTGAGTCTTTCAGTGTGTATGCAGTTTGTCCTTTGTCACCAGCTTATTCTTACCAGTGGACTGGACTCTGGACAGCCCCTTGCCCCACAGACACCTGGCCCGGGGGCCCGGCCTTCCTTCTCACAGTTTCTGCAGGACCAGTGGCCCCAGCAGCAGGCTCTTGAGCATAACCCCAGCATTGCCCAGTGTTAGAAGGGCCCGCCCCAGCGGCAGGTTCCCCAGGCAGCTCATGGGGGCCACTGTGTTGAGGCCTTGGGTTGGAGAGGGTATGGGTGCTGCCCCTGCTCCTTGTAACCACACAGACAGGAGGGTCTAGGAGCTTCCCACTCCACAGATGAGGTGCCCAAGGTGATCCGGGGACTCTGCCCCTGTTGTTCCCCAAGGGGGCCCTTCCCGTGCGTGGTGGCTCGCTCTGCTGAGCGGGCCCTGTCACCGCCACTCGCCTGACCAGATGGGGAGGACAGCCGCGGTTGCCGTTGGCAGGTGGCCCGCACACCTCCGTGGATCGGGACCCTCCCAGCAACCCCCATGTGCCTTGGCACCCACTCGGCTGCTCCCCCCACTCTGGAGTCTCCCCGGCAGCACCTGGCCCTTGAGACCCCCTCGCGCTGCTTGACTTTGTAGTGCGGCCGTGTCACTGTCACTTCTCGACGTACCGGATAATCTGCCTCGCCTCTGCGTGTTGCCGGCTACTCCGTCGGCTCCCGAGACAGGGTCCGTGCACCCGGCCCAGAGCAGCGCACGAGGGAGGAATGAATGCATGAATGAATGAATGCGTGCTGGCTCGGCCGCTGTAGGGAAAGCGCCGGGCTTAATTCAATGAGCGTTTCCTCTGTGCTGCTCCCACTTGTGTGCCAGGACTGGGGTGGGAGGCATCTCCGTGCCGGACCTTCTCCTTGATTTTCTGTGAACTGTGAGGAGGGTGTTCACCTCTGGTCGTCTGCAGATCTAATTACACACCGTACGGTTTTCACGTACCGTAGACAGTCCGGTGGGTGTTAGTGCGTTCACAGAGGCACACAGCCATCACCACAATCAAGTTTAGAACATCGTCATCCCCCCAAAAGAAACAGTGCACCCCTCAGCCGTCAGCCCTCCCCCAGCCCCTGGCACCACTAACCCGTGTTCTCTGCGTGGGCGTGATTATCCTAAAGGTTTCGTGGAAATGGGACTCCTACGTGAAGTGGGTGGTGGGCCTCTGTCGTCTCTCGTTGGGGACGGCTAGCAGGACTTTGGTCTCCCCAGCAACCCGGTAGGGTGGGTACGGGTCCATTTTATAGAAGACGGTGTGGAGGAGTCTGCGAGCCTTACGACGGGCAAGCGGCAAAGCCAGATTCAAACCAGACTGGCCGGCCCCTCGCCCTGGCTCCAGAGAGGAGGCTGGGCGGGGTTTCGGGGCAGGATGAAGAGGCCACTCCAGGAAGGGTGTGCAGTGTGGCGGGGGTCCCGATGCGGGCCAGCCCATTCCACAGGCCGGGTGGCGCTGACCAGGGTCTATCTAGGCATCCTCCGGGGCTATGGGGACAGCTCTGAAGGCGTGTGCCACGTGCTGGTAGTGGGAGAGCGTAGGCAGCACCTGGCCATTCGGCCAACCCCAGATGGTCGTGCGGCTCCTGAGGAAGAGGGGTCCTTGGCCAGATCTGTTTGGGAGGTCACCGATTCAACAAAGTCGAACAGATTTATGTAACGTCAAGATCTTCAAAGCCGCGGCCCTGTGCGCACGGTTTATTGTGAGCCGGCAGCTAGCATTCAGTTTTCCACACCCACTTGGCCAGCAACCCTCAAGAATGCTACATCTTCCTTCCAGAGGTGGGGATGTCAAGGCTGGGGATGGGGCACAGAGGCTATGGAGACCCCACTCCCGCTACAGATTTGCAGCTAGCGCCATTAACACAAATGGAACAATGATGCGTGTCCTCGAGGGAAAGAACCGAAGTGCATGGTGTGGACGGCCCAGAGGGAGCTATAGAAAGACTGGCGGACAGATGGACAGAGAGATGGTTGCAGAGGGTGGTGCTGCTTCCCAGGGGCTTGACCTCGGTGGGCCATTTCTGCCCACCTTCTAGGACCCCCCAGAGGATGGCTCCGTTTGCCTCCCGCCCCCCACCCCCACCCCGGACCTCACCCTACTCTTCTGAGCCCTGAGAGCCCTTGGCTGGTGACCCGGGCACTTGGAGACCAAGTTCCTCACGTGAATCCCACACCTGCCAGTTTCCAGAAACGCTGGTGGGCTAGAGAAACGGGCCCCTCACATCAGGCAGGACCTGGCTCCATTGGGCTCTGCAAACAGCCCGGGGCCATCCCTCTCCAGCCCGCTGCCTTGCTCGTGGCCTTTGCTTTTGAGAAGTTCTTTTCTTCCCAAGCCTCTTGCCTTCTTTCCCCTGCCCCAGGGATGGGAACTCTACCAGCTGGAGGGAGGGCCCTCGGCACATGGCCCAGCCCACCGTCTCTCCATCTGCTTTCCCCCTCATCCAGTCCCCTTTCCCAGCTCCAGGACCCAAACATACTGCCCATGAGCGGGTCCTCTGCAAGGCAGGTGGGAAACCTGACCGCAGTCCCTCCCCCGCGGGAGGGGCCCAGCCGTGCCGCCCTCCCAAGCCGTGGCCTTTGGCCACCGCAGATGGATGGGAGTCACAGGATTCCTCAGCCACGCCAAGCACGTTCCACGGGGGGGGGGGGGGGGGGGGGAAGGGCCCCCAACTGTTTCAGCCCAGTGGCCTTGACCTTGCATTCTTGGCCTCTTTGGCTGTCCCCCATCTGGTGCAGGGATGGATGGAGGGGGGCAGAGTGGGCCACAGGCCAGCGGCCACATATCACCTGGATGCTTATTAGAAATGCGTCTCAGCCCCTGGGCCCTAGACCCACCGGATCAGAACCCGGGTGACCTACGCACACATAGGCGTTGGAGAAGCCCCCCACCGACACATCCCGCCTGGGCTGCACAGAAGCCGGGCTCAGCTGGATGCGGCCTTGTGTTTGTGGGGTGCCTTCAGGAACAGGGACCGGGCCCCCGGCCCTCCTGTCCCCAGGAAGCTCCCCGTTAGCACTGCCTGCTCTAACGGAGAGAACATTTTGTCTCCCTGGGCTCTTTCAGGTCAGATTGCATGGCCTCAAATTTCATCTTTAAAAAAAGTCAGCCAGAGATAAAACCAGAGCCGCAGGACCGCCTTCCTCAATAAAGTGTCTTGGAAAAGCCACTTTCCATGTGTGCTTTTCAAACAGGCACCGGAACCACTCCGAGGAGCATGAGCCTAGTTCTTTAAATACCCGAAAGTTCCGCTGGCTCCGAGCCACAAGGTTTTGACAGTTTACACCTGGTGACATTTAGCGAACAATTTCAGAGGCGGCTGAGGGGGAGGAAGTATTTGGCTTAACCTGACACTCCATCTTCCAGCTGATTGTTCTCTCTTTTGCCAATATACCATTTGCCTGTAAAACACTTAGGCCTAAAAATAGCTGCTGGGGCTCGAGTCGTGGATGGAGGGCACCTGCCCCATTTCTTTGCCTTTCAGACACCCTCAGGGTACCGCAAGGAAATGTCCCCGAGGCATCCGCAGAGCGCTTTAAACCTGCATTCCTGGCCGGGGCTGGGCCAGAGAGAACTGTGCACGGGGACAGATGGGGTCCCGGGAAGTGACCGCCTGAGCTGCTGCGGTGGTCTCCGTGCCTAGCGGCCAGGCCACTCTTGAGAGCGGAAGGGGGCGCCGTTCCCAATCCTGCCACGTGGGCAGGCACGAACCGAGACTCCCCGGGCAAAGCCCAGCCTCCGGCCCGTTCCCTCTGGCCAGTGAGGGGGCTCTGCCCCCCGAGGAGGGGCGCGTGGCCTCTTAGGTCGCTCAGAGGAAAGGAATGCAGAGAAGGGGCTACCAGGACCCGAGGCGCCTCTTCCGGTCTTCTGTGCCGTCCAGGGCTTTTGCCCACCCAGCCGTCACTACTGCTCCCGGCCCAGCGAAGCGGCCACCCGGAGGTCACCCAGCCGGCACGGTGCTTGTCTCCACTTCCCTTCGGGGCAGGGACTGTGAGCAGCTGGCACTCCCTGGGACTGGACCCAGCGGGGACCCCCTTCCTTCCTCACACTCGGCCCTGCTCTAGGCCTTCCCTCCCATGTTTTATCAAGTGCATTTCCAGCTAAGGTTCATTATCAAAGAGGCACTGGGCTTGGGATTCCACCTGCCATGGAGGGTGGCGGGGAGGCACCCGTGACGCTGGCATCCGTACAGGGACCCCTTCCCAGGGTCTTCTCGGCCGCCTGGCAGGAAGGCGGGGCCCCGGGCCGGTGCCTGGCCCCCGGGCAGCCCCAGGCCGCCAGCAGAGCCGGGGTGGGGTGTTCGGGGGGGCCCCCCGGGGCAGGGCCCAGGCCATGGCCCGCATTCGGGGTGCCGTGGCGTCTCTAACCTGCCTGTGTCTTTGTGTGGTCCACAGCCCGAGACCGAGGACGAGAAGAAGCGCTTTGAGGAAGGCAAAGGGCGGTACCTGCAGATGAAGGCAAAACGGCAGGGCCAGGCGGAGCCCCAGCCCTAGGCGCCCCTTCCCGCGCCAGGTCTGCGGTGGCCCCGGTGTCTGGTCACTTAGAATTTACCCCCTTGGCCAAAAACCCAATTCACATTGAGAGCTGGTGTTGTGTGAAGTGTTCGTCTTGCAGTGTTAACCTGTGCTCTCCTGAAAACCTACACACCAAAGCTTTATTTATACCACTCCAGTGTCGTCCCTCCCGCTGGAGGCACTCCCGAGGGAATGCTCGCGTGCACGGTGTGTACAGAATCCAGCGTCACTAATAAAGCTGCTGTTTGACTGGACCTTGGTCCCGGGTCGTCATTTGTCTCGGGGGGCTGCTTTCCTGTTGGGCACGGGGTGGGGGGCTAGAGGCTTCCATGGGCCCTCCCGCACTCCCGTCTCGCCCGGGTGCCGATACCTGCGTGTACCCCAGCCCTCGGGTTCTCCTAATGACTTGCTGGCTGGAGGGAACACCCCTTCCCTCCCAGGGCCCGGGCTCCATGTCCTGGCCGGGAGACCCCAGCCAGCAGCCCGCTTGCCCTCTATCTGGCTCGTGCAGGCTGCCAGCTCTAAGCCTCGAGTGGCCTTCCCATAGATGGGGGTGGGGGTGCTTGTGAGGACCCAGGGAGGTGATGTGCAGGCAGAGCAGAGCCCAGCCTGACTGGGCCACGTTCAGCAAATGGGAGCCCTGCCCCGGCCTCCCTCTGCCTCTTCTCAGTGGGAGCAGCTCTGGCTCTTTAGCCCTCTGGAGGAAGAGGCAGGGATTCTTCTAGAAGGAGCCTCCCAGCTGGTGCCAGGGCCCCTGTGCCTGTTGTGGAAACCCCCAGCTGCTCAGGCCAGGGGGTTACTGGGAAGGCTTGTGGGGTGGGGGTCTGAGCAGCAGCGTGTGTGAATGGTGTCAGCGTGTAGCTGTGGGGAGGGGGGGGGGCGTGCATGCACATCTGTAGCCCTGTCTGTGCATACGTGTGTGTGCATGTGTGAGATGTGAGGCTGTGCGTGTGCAGCCTGCCAGGCACTACAGGGGTCAAGCCTTCACCCCCACCCGTGGCTGAGAAAGACTCCACCAAGCACACCTGGTGATGGGAGAATGTTCCCGACCCAGGCTCATCATGGAAGCCTGGAGATGGGGAGAGTGGCCACCCAACAGCTGCAGCCTCACACAGGGCTCCCTGGGGCCCAGAGAGAGGGAATGAGGCTCCAGATGTGCAGAAACACCCGCCAAGAGCTTCGGAATCTGTCTCAGGCCTCAGTCCCAGCTGCCGGGGTTATTTCCTGCCTGGAAGCAGGAGGAGGGAACAGGCCACTGGAGGCCACAGCACCAATCCCTTCCCCCCCCGCCCCCCAGCTCCACCCAGGCCCCATTCAGACCTCCTTAAGGCAGCGGGTGGGTGCCCTGGGCTGGGAGTGACCGGGAGGCCTCCCCTACAGGTCCAGCAGAAAGCCCAGCCCAGCCCAGGCCAGCCAAACCAATGTCCGTGAAGCCAGAGCCCAAGGGACGGGGGACATCAGGGCATCTACATCCTTCTCGGTCTTGACTTGACCACTCATCTATGTGGCTTTGGGCAAGCCAGGTGCTTAAAATCCACTTCCCAGGACAGCTGGGAGGAGCCCAGGCTAGCAAAGCATTTAGCACAAGGTCCCCAGGGTGGCCATGGGAGGCCCATCTCCCACCTGCCCCCAGAGCCAGCTGAGCCCAGGGCAGGGACACTAGTACAGGCAGCAGTGGGTGAGCTGGGCTGGTGGAGGGGCACTGGGGGCCATAGGCCTGGGGCGGGCTGTCCTCTGCCAGCGGGACAGCAGTGTGGCCAAAGGCTCCGGATGACTGGGTCACCTGTGTTTGTCTTAGAAATGCCACACTTGGTTACCAGCCTCCCTGTGCCAGCCTCCCGCTGCCGGTGGCCTATTTATAACCAGTGCCACCTGGGCAGGGAGCTGGCCCATCCGTGGAGAGCTCACTAGGGGCCCTGGCTGCCCAGAAGCCATACATGGAGTACACGGTCCAAGGCCCCCCATTCGCCAGCCCCACTTCATTGTGGAGGCTTTGGATACAAACACCTTTACTTTTGTCACAGAGCACTGACCCTATGGCCTGCCCTGGGTCTCCTAACAGCTGCCCCTAACTCCCCAGCTGCTCCTGGGATACGGAGGTGGTGTAGGGGCAGGCGGTGTGGGAGCCAGCTAGAGAGTGGTGTGGGCAGCACTGGCTGCATTGGGTTGGACCCGGTTCTATCCGGACAGGTGCCCCCTTCCTCCTGACACTGGGCTGCACACTCTTGGATGCTTCCCAGGTGCATGGGAAGGACAGTGACGTGCCAAGCGGCCCAGAATGACTTCGAGGCCTTGTGCCCAAGGGTGTGTGTGGTCATGGGTGTCCTTGAAGAGACAGGCAGGGTCCTCTGTAGGGATGGGAGACCAAGACTCCAGGAGTCTCCAGAGGCCCCCATCAAGGAGACTAATAGTATTCCTTCTGGATGCCTGTGCCCCCCGCTAGAAATGCTAAGGTGGGGGGGGGGGGGGGGGGGGGGGGGGGGAGCTCCTGAGGCGGGGACCAGGAGTGCTGAGTTGCAGGCCTGGCCTCTCCCAGCCGCCACGTCCTCCAGTTTGAGAGAACATTCCTGAGCCCATGGGGTGAAGGGCAACAAGCTGGCAGACCCGTGGTCCATTCACCATCCCACGGTGGACCTCCCCAGAACCCAGGAGAAGCTTGAATCCTTAGTTGGCCCGACCTCGCCTCTCCCTACCCCAGCCCCTGATCCTGACCGACTCCCCAGTTCCTGGAAGTCGCTAGTCCTCAGGCGCCCCAGGTCCCCTCCAGCCCCACCCTTATTGTTGACCATAGATGTGGCTTCCTCCGGGAAGGCCTCCCTGGGCCCCACGCCCGGCCGTAGGTTCTCACTGTCCGTTCCAGTCCTAGGCCCCCTGGGCCCGCCACCCCCCAGAGCTCCAGGCCTTTCCTCTCCCCGGAGGCTCGGAGGCCGAATCGGGCCAGTGGACCGACCCGAGACGGCAGCGAGAAGCCGCTGCGTAGCGCAGACGTCCCAAGAGGCGCCTCCCTCCCGAGGGGCTTTGGCGCCCGCCGCGGCAGAGGCGGGGTGCAGGGCTGGAGGGAAACCAAGGACCCACAGATGCGCAGACAGACGGACGCGGCGGTGGGCCGCGCCTCCGAGGGCGGGGCGGTCCGAGGGGCGGCGCGGAGGCATGCGCCCTGCTCCGCCCCCCCGCCCCCGGCCGCCCGAGCT
>NW_026057585.1:100706273-100759451 GCF_023721935.1 Panthera uncia
GGGGCCTGCGCGCGGCGGGGGGCGGCGGCGGCGGCGGCAGCACTAGCAGCTTCCTGAGCTCGCCCTCCGAGTCCTCGGGCTACGTCACGCTGCACTCGGACTCGCTGGGCTCCGCGTCCTAGGGCCTACCAGCGCCTCCCCACGCGCGCCCGGCGGGCCGGGCCGCCCGCAGAGACCAAAGCACCAAAGATGCCGCGCTGACCCAGGCCGGGCTCCGGGCAGCGCCACGCGGGGCCCGCCGACGGCGCCTGGCCGTGGGCCAGCTCTCCCTGCGTGACTGAGCCGCGGGCATTTCCTGGAGTGACGGCGGCTGCCCTGGACGACCGCCGGGCACGGACCAGCTGCTGGGTACCGCATCTCGGGGCAGAGCGAGCCTGGCTTGGGTAAAGGCCCTGATGCACCTCGCGCAGCCCCGGGGCAGCTGGGTTGGGGGGATGGGGGTGGCGGCCGGGAGCCCAGGAACAGGGCCACCACAAGACGGAGCAAAGCCCAGCCCTGCGGGAGCCACCGGGCTACACCCTAACTTTCCACTTTGCACTGTAACTGTCTCACCACCGTGGGGGGCAGGGTACAGAGGGTCTCTAAGCACAGGGGTCTTCAAAGCCCAAACAAGCTCTCTGAGCAGGTGTTCCTGCTGACCAGTTCTGCCTCGGTTTCCCCATCTGTTTTGAGCAGGTGACCATGTTAACTCTCAGGACTGTTGGGAGAAGTCTCCTGGTCCCTGTGCACTGGCTCCTCAATGGACAGGGTGTGAGAGCATCTGGGGCCCTCTGTGGGCCCTTTGTGGGGCATCAGTCTTCAGTGTGTGGCCTGGTGTGGCCTCTGCACCTGAGGCCTCCCACTCTCAGTGCCCCTGGCCCCCCAGGGACACACCCCAGCTAAAGCACAGCACTTTTCCTCCACCGCCCACCTTGACCACTGTTAGTGTCCCCCCACCCTCATCACTCTGCCATCCCTGTGTCCCCACCAAGTCAGCCTGTGACTCCCATCACGAAAGTCATGGGTCCGTGATGGGAAAGAACTGAAGAAAGGGAAAACGGGCTTCCTTATCCTGATGCCCCAGGGAAGGAATCCTGGCTTAGAGTCCTCCCAGGTTGTGGGCCGGGTCCCTGGTGAGGGTCCTCCCTCACCCGTGGACAGGGCTCCTGGCTTTGCCATGGGTCTTGGGGAAGGGCCTGCTGGGTATTCTTTGGAGAAAGACCCTAGGCTCAGGCTAAGGAGAAGCCCAGGAACAGCTGTGACCTTGAGCTGAAAGGACAAGGGCAAATGCAGAGGCTGCATCATCCTGGCCCCTGCCTCCACACAATGGCCCGTACACCTGAGCCCCACCCCCAGCCCCTCCCCTAGCAGATTCCAGGGCCAGCACGGAGCCTGCCGGCCCTATGTTCCCTCCTGGTCTGTCACCTGGGATTGCAACACTGCCCCGGCCCCTCGTGGTCACGCCCATTTCCTCACCCCCCTGACAAGGTCTTGGCCCCAGAGGAGGCCCTGGCGGGGCGGGGGGCGGGGGGGGGTGAGAATAGGGGATTACCTGGCTCCATCTATGGTTTGGAGGCCACTGGTCCTAGGCTGTGGGGTAACTGGGCAGGGAGGAGCCAGCCACAGGTGAGCAGGACAGAAAACCACAGTAGAGCCCCAGCCACGGGAGGGGCCACCTCTGGCCAATGCTGCTGTGCCTTCAAGGACCCACATGTCCAGTGGGGGCAGAGATCATCAGCTAGCCACTGTGTCATCCCCCCACCCCACCCCTTGCTCAGGCCGGCCCACTTGTCACATTGGGTTTTTACTCTGTATTTCATATCCAATGGCAATACTTGCAGGGAGACATGATACCCCCAAATCCCTCCAGTTATGGTTTTTACAAAAATAAAAAGGAGGGAGGACCCCAGACGGAGGACCCTGGGGCCTGGGTCTCCCCCTCACACTTTGTGCAGCCGCCAGGCCTATTTGCTGCGTTGAGAAGCAGCTTGGCCCCAGGCTCACAGGGGAGGGAGCTCTGTCCTTATACCACCACCCACCCAGAGCCAGGAATCTGTTTGTAGTTTTTTGACGACTGAGCATTTCTCTTCTGTACAGAATACAATAAAAACTTCCTATGATTTGCACCTGGCATTCCTAGGGTGGTTTCATGGAAACACCTTTCCAGAATAGAGCAGCACTGCTAGCCAGCTGTCCCCAAGTGTCTCTCCCTCTGGGTCCAGAAGTCCTCCTAGGGCGCCATCCTTTGGGCCAGTGCCCCTTTTCTATGCCAGCGTTGCAGCCCCACCCAGGGAGCCAGGATGGCCTGGACCAGCGGCAGGACAGAGCAGTGGGGTGGGCACCACAGCGCTAATAGCAGGAGAAGCACTATAATCGCAGTTGGCAGCCTCCGCACCAGGAGTGGCTTCAGGGACGTTTAGCCTCTGTGAGGTCTGTTCAGGAGAGCAAGAAGGGCAGGGCCTGGGGGCGCCAGACCTATCGTGCCTGGTGGTGACCCGCTCCAGCCCGGGTACGAGTTTGGAGGCCGCTCCCTGGGTCCGCGGTATAAGGTCGCCACCTAGTGGCTGGCAGAGGGATTAGTGCGGCTGCTCCTGTCCCCCACTCGCCCCCAAAGCAGCAGGAGGGGCGGCCCCCCCCCCGACCGCCACAGCCGAGAACCCCTCCCCGTCTGCGCTCCAGAGAGACTGATGGGCGGAGTAGGGGAGCCGGGCCGCTCTCTCCCCGCACTCTAACCAGAACGGGCTTAGCACACATAAGCAAAGCAGGGGTATCCCTAAATGGGAAATGTTTTATAGAAAGTCAGTATTTGTAGTTCAAAAGATGCACCCCAGTAGGCATCGTGGGAGAAATTTGGACTTCCGTGGTCTCTTTGTACCCATCTCACAGGTTCGCCACTGTCTGTATTCTGAATTTCAAGCTGGAAATGCCAGGATCCCTCCCAGGGCTTGGCGCAGGATTCTCATCCCCCAGCCCCAGGCTGCGCCTCGAACACCGGGACCCCGGGCTAGGGTCGGAGCACAGCAATGACCTCGTTTCCGGAAGAATAAACAGGCGCAGAGCGCTCGGAGGGCTGTCGAGGGTCGCGGGTTCTGTCGCGGCAACAGAGGTCCGGCGGCCGGAACCCTCAGGAGCCGCGCGCTGCGGGGTGTGGGGTGACCCGAGCGGTGGGCGGAGCATCTGGCGGCAGGGCGGGCTGCTGAGCTGGGGCAGCTCGGGGCAGGTCTTCTGAGATGGGCGGGCCTCAGAGAGCGCGCCGGCCGGGCGGGCTGTGCTGCGTGCGGAGGGGGTGGGGACCCGTGGAAGCCGAGAAGCTCCAAGGTGGGGGTGGGCAGGGGGCCCCTCGCCGGCGGGGCGGGACCCGGCGAGCTTTGTGCCGGTGGGAACCGGGCGTCCTCGGCTGGCTGAATGGGCCGGGGCGGGGCAGCGATTCTCCTCGCTGCGAGGGGTCCGCTCTGCGCCGCTGCCGACGGCGACCTTCCCACAGCGGCGAGGCTGCGGGGCGGGGGCGGGGGCGGGGGCGGGGGAGGGCTGCCCCCCGGGGGCCCTGGGAAAGAGGAGCAGCCTGGGACATCCCCTCCCAGCCCCGCGAGAAGGTGGGACGAGGAGAGAGCGGGTCCAGCTTGAGTAGGTGGGGCTGGGGGGGGGGCACAGGTCCCCCTCGAGGCTCCGTGTATTTCCTCGCGTTCGCGGGCACGCGACACCCTCCCAGCCACCCCTGCCACGGGACCAAGACGGAAGACTGGGGTCCCGGCCATCACCGCAGGCGCGCTCTAAACAGTCTCTGCGTCCCGGGGCCAGAAGGGGGCCCCCTTGAGTCTGAGGCGGCGCCGGGACTCACCAGGGCCGCCAAACCCCCAGACCCGGCCCCGGGCTCTCGGCGCAGCGGCGAGGGGCCGGCTGCGGCCCCGGGACGCTGGAGGACGGGCCGGGGAGACCTCCAGGGAAGAGGAGCCGGGGTGGCTGGGACCTCGAGCCGCCGATGGCTGGAGCAGGGGCCCAAATGGCGGGGACGCAGGGGCCAAGCGGCGCGGGCGCCTCCGGGCTCCGGCTGGCGCTGTCCATGGTGCTGCCACCTGCGCGCTCAAGCGCCAGGGGGCAGCGCAGGCCGCCGCCGCCGTCCTCTCCGCGCCCCAGAAGCTGGCTAACTCCCGGCAGACAGCTGCGGAAGCCAGACGGGAACTCGGCTCCGCTGGGGACCCGCCAGAGCCCTGGGGGGAGGGGAGCGGACAGGAGAAATGTGAAGGGGAGGGAAGAATAGGAGAGGGGAGGAGGAAAGGAGAGGTGTAGAGAGAGAAAAGGAGGGGAGAAATGTGGCGGGGAAGGGAGGGGAGGGGCTAGGCAACCTGAATTTCTTTCCCAGGGTCCAGACCCTCGCTCAC
Organism: Panthera uncia; assembly: GCF_023721935.1. Classification (NCBI taxonomy): domain Eukaryota; kingdom Metazoa; phylum Chordata; class Mammalia; order Carnivora; family Felidae; genus Panthera; species Panthera uncia. Next base: position 100,710,632 of record NW_026057585.1, read on the forward strand.
CCGGATTGCGACTGCACTAGCCTGCAGGGTCTTCGCAGCCTCCTGCCTCCAGCAGTCGGGGGCCCTCTCCTCACCCAGCTGCCCACTGCCCCGAGCTCTCTTCTCATCCATCCCTCCTTTATCTGGCCTTGTGATATCCACGGGTCTGACGCCACAAGTGCCCCTCCCCCCCCAGATCCTTGCCCTATCCCCTCCAGACTCCCTCCCACCTTGAGCCGAGTTCTGAAGGCTTTTCATGTACTTGACGCTCAGCTCCAGTATATCCGCCTTCTCCAACTTGCGTTTCCGGATCTGCAGATCCGTGGAAAGGGCTCTTAGCTGCACAGTCCGACTTGGAAGGGATGAGGTGGGGGATCGTATCACCCCCACCTCACCACATCCCCACGTCTCACCTGGTGGGAGTAGTGTTTTTCCAGCAACGACTTCAGCTGCTCTAGCGATACATTGATGCGTGCCCGTCGCTTCTTCTCCATCAGTGGCTTGGAGATCTGTAGAGGGGTGGCATTATAGGACAGGGCCAGGGTCCTCTTGCCCTTTGCCCCACCCCACCCCCGGCTTGGCAGGCCCACGCCCTGCGCCCTTCAGGACCCCAGACCTTGCGGAAGCCGCCGGCTTGGCCACCGGAGCTGCCCTGGGTCCCAGGCTTAGTGCCCATGTTGTCGTATCTGCTCCTGTGGGAGGCAGTGCCGCCTTTATAGGGGCTCCTCGTTTACATGTCAATGAGGCGCTCCTGGACTCGAGGAACCCCGAGGGGGAGGAGATGAGAGGGGGATGCACTGGGAAATTCCCCACCTCTCTGTGCGACCCCCTCTCAAAACCCAGGCTTCAGCCTTACCTCCGGGAACCCTCCTTTCTTCCAAGGGGCCCTCCTCTTCCCCTTTCTCAGTCTTTCCCATATCCCTTTCGCCCCCACTACTTCCCGAGTCTGGGGTCCCCTCCCATGCACATCCCTCCGTGCCCTGTTCTGTCCCAGTGTTTAGTGTCCCTAGGGACCGAGCCTCACTAGTCCCACTTACCTAGTGCTTGCCGTCCCTTGCCTCCAAGCATTCTGGGGGGCACCCACTGAGGAAGGTCCATGGGTCCAGCTGGTTCTGAGCCCCACTAACGACTATGACAACACACCAGGCCTCCATGTGTCTGATGAAGATGCGGAGGCAGGGAGGACCCGCCAGCAAGGCCTTTCTGCGGGTTTCACGCTCTGGCCACGCTGGCAACGCCACATTAGTCGTTCTAATGTTGGGACAATGCAGCGATTTTCTGCCTGTGTCTGCTCAAAGCCGGGCACAGGCTGGGCTTGAGGGAGCCACACAGCGACATGTGTCCCATTAAAGCGTGCAGCCCGCCCTCGGGGCCACAGCCAGTCTCCTCCTAGCTGGGGTCTTGGACTGGGAGCATTCCTGTGCTGAGGTGTGTGTCCTGACCCCAAGTGCCCTCTGGCCCTGTTAGGCCCCAACCCACACTCTTCCAGCTGGGCTAGTTTCAGTCCTGACTTTCCAGGCTGGACAACTCAGGCTCTGCCACTTGCCCTCACAGCCGGGGAGTTTATTCCCACCGGCCTTCTCTTGCTCCCAACAAATGAGAGGTGAGGGTGAGAAAGATCACTGGTCATATGGTGAGAGCATCGTTCTGTGCTCTTGGAGGTCTGGGACCCCCCAAACACTGTTCATTATTCGGGCTGTGGTTGGAGACCCAGGGAGCTCAGTGGAAGAGACACCCACCCCAGGACCTGTTAGGCCCTACAGCAGGACTGCTGCAGTCCCGGGTTGGGCCCCAGGAGCAGGACTCCGGTAGCTGTGGCTGACAGGATGACGTCCCTGGATTCATCTCCAGTTATCTCCCTGTCCTGGGTTCGCAGGGTCCCAGGTTCAAGGTTTATAAAATGGGGCTCCGAACAATGCTGGCTCCCACGGCTACTCGTGAGGGCAAGGAAGTAGCTTCGACGCAAAAGTTCTGCAGTTGAGCCCTGCGGCAGAGGAATAAACAAATCGGCCTTTGCGAGGGACCCAGCGCGAGGCGGAGGGGAGATTGTTGGGTCCCGGATGGGCCCCCTGGCTCCCTGGAAAGGGGCTATCTTCTTCCCCCACACCCGCCCCTGCCCGGAGTATTGATGGGCCCTGCCTGGGGCAGAGGCTTCTCAGGCGCCTAGCAGCGTGGAGAATCGCGCTCCGCCCTCCTTTCAAGGCTCAGACTGCGTCGGCCGGGGTTCCGAGGTGCTCTTCCGCCCCGGCCGCAGGACCCCGGGCCAGATCGGGCCGGGCCGGGCGGCGGGGCCGAGGCCGGCCGGCCGGCGTTGGCACGCGCCGGGCAGCTTTGAAACACCGGGGGCTGAGCGGGCCCCACTGGCCTCCGTGCGCTCCCCCGGCTTGGGGGCGGTGGCGGCTCGGTACAAAGGCGCCGCGGGGCAGGCGGGCGGCGGGGCCGGGCACAAAGGGGGCAGCCGAGTGTTAAGGGCATTGTGCCGGCCCCACAAAGCCCGCCCGCGCCCGCCCCCTCGGGGCCAAACTCCGGGCGCCCCGCTGCGCGCGGGCTTCCAGCGGCCGCACATCTGCACGGAAGCTGGGCGCGCGCCTCGCTCCGGCGGTCGCCCTCCGCCCCCGCCCCCGCTCTCAGCCGCGCGGGCTGCGGGGCAATTTGTCCTCTAATTATGATCCCTCCCCATAAACCGCCGCCCGCGCCTTTCAACTCGGGCGCATTAGCAAACCAATGGCCCTCGGCGCAGCCCTCGCGGCCCGCCCCCTCTCCAGAGTTAGGGCCGCCATAAAGGGGCCCGCGGCCCGCCCCTGCCCGCACCCTAGCAGCCGCAGCTCCTGGGGCCGTCACTCCTCTCGAGCCCGAGCGGAAGGCTCCCGGTCGCGCTAGGTGGGGCCGCTCACGTGGGTGGCTTAGTGTGTTCTTAAGCACTGGAAAATTGACCGCAAAATGAGCTAATTCGCAATGTTCTGCTTTGGCTGCGGGCGGCGAGCCTGGTGGGGCGGCCTGGGCTGGACTCGCAGCCGTCAAATTCTGCCTCCGCCCACTTAATGGGCCTCCGCCTCGCTGCCCCCTACCCCTACCCCGGCACCCCCCCCCGCCCCCCCATTTAGCCCCCCCCCCCCCATCCCGGGACAAGTCCCCGGGCTGGCGTCCCCGCGACTCCCCGCCTAGGCTGATTTTCTCTCTGCTTTCCGGGTTTCCCCACTCCCAGCGCGGCTCGCCCGCCGAGAACCGCCCTTAAGTCGGGCGAGGGTCGGGCAGGACTCAGGGCTGAAACAGATCCTGGTGAGGATTCCACCCTCCTTTTTTCCCCGCGCGCGGAGAAATCTCCACTTGATGCGCAATTCGGTCTCCTGGGCGGCCACGTCCCCACTAAGACCCAGTTCCCCTCCTCCCCCACTCTGTGAGTCCTGAGCTAGACCACCCTCAGCACACTCACAGGCAGGCGGGGTGGGGGTGGGGGTGGGGGGCTCCGAAGGTGTGCGTAAAGGTTGGGCGGGTGCGTTTTCCGAGGTGGGGTGGGAGGGGCAGCACACCCTCCCCCCCCTTATCTAAGAGCAAGCAGGGCGAAGCCTCTCCGGCTGCTGGGAAGGACGTGGACTATCTTAGAAGCCGGGCTTATGCAAACTGGGATGTAGGCCACCGACTCCCTTTCCATCTTTAGCATCTGGGCTCCCCAGGGGGCCTGGAAAGGAGCACGAGTTCCGGCAAAGCGCTGGGGAGACCCAGGTTGCCCTTTGCTCATTCAAGGGAAAAAAAAAAAAAAATCCTTCTGTAGTTCTGGAGACCTCGGGGGGATTCAAGGAACACTCAGTCCTCTGCTTGCTCAGGCTTGGGAATTGAAGGCAAAAAGCGACCTGTGCCTTCATTCTCCCTTTCCCCTTTGGTTTTCTCGACTTTGTCTAAAGAAACACTGTTACAGAGCAACTAAGGTCTGGAAAGGAGGTAGGCGGGCGGGGGGGGGGGGTTTGCAGGCCCCAGGACAAGAGCCGCACCAGATACTCCCAGGCGATGGCCCTGTGTAACCTCTCCGCCCTGGGTGAGAGCCCCTTTCCCTCCGGCAGCACCCAGGGATTGAAAGCAATGCTAGTTTACTGGGGAGTGCCGCAGAGGCCACCGCCCGCGAGGTGACTTCGGGGAAGAAATACGCCAGCCGGCCGTCTCTGCAGATGCATTTCAAAGGGGAATGAAGTGATTGCTTCGTGTAATTAACTATTGGGACACAGCAAAAGCTCTGAAATGACTCAGCCATTTGTCTCCAGATGGGGTTGGAGTGGCTGCGATTGTTTAACTCTCTTTAGCTGTGTTGGAACTCCGAATGGCCTGGCAGCCAAGGGCCCTCCAGGGGACAAAGGCTGGGACTCCGGTGAGTGCATCAACGCTGAACCGGGCTGGCCCAGCTGAGGGAGAGTGAATTCAGAGAGACCCCCACTGTCCCAGGCCTTTGTGTTTCTCCCCAGCTGGCTCTAATCTTTAAATATTTACCCGGCCCTTTTGTGCACTTGTGACTTAGGCACTTCGGGCTGATGTGCTCATAAGTTCACATCATTTACCCGTTTCCAGACTAGAGAGAGGAGGCTTTCATGCCTGGAGCCCAGAATGGTCAGAGGAGGGAGAAGAAAACTGTTGGAGGATCAGGGTTCCCTCCTGGGGAGATGAACAGGCCCTTCCTGGCCTCCATGTGGGAAGTGGGTGAGACGGAGGGCCTGTGAGTGACAAGGAGCCCCAGAGGCCCCTCCGGCAATAACTGACCAGAGACCCACCGGCAGGGGGAGGGGAGAGGCCAGTGCTCAGACCTTTTCTTACTTGGTGTCGAGCTTGGACAAGAGCAAACTTTTCATCCTGGGAAGCTGGTGTGGGGCGAGGTGTTTGGTGTTTGGTTCACACCTCTCACCAGCACCTGCGTCTTGCGTGCTTTGCACTTGCTCCATATTCTATAAAGCAACCCCGTTTAAGAAAAAGGGTAGGGGCGCCTAGGTGGCTCAGTCGGTTAAGTGTCTGACTCTTGATTGCGGCTCAGGTCATGATCTCATGGTTCGCGAGATCGAGCCCCCCCCACCCCCGCCCCAGTCCTGCTCTGTGCTGACAGCAGGAACCTGCTTGGTATTCTCTCTCTGCCCCTCTCCCACACTCTCTCTTTCAAAATAAATAAATAATCATAAAGAAAAGAGAGAGAGAGAGAGAGAGAGAGAGAGAGAAATTTAAAAAAATAAAAAAATAAAAAAGAGAGAGAGAGGCTAATTTCATCTCAGCCTACAGTTTAACTTGGAAAAGTCAAGCTGGTTCTTAGGACTCTTTAAGCAGGAGGAAACTGCACTTAGACCCAAGATGGAAAACCACCTCAGCTGGTGGGTGAATAGCAGGATGGGGGCTGGGGGGGGGGGGGACGTGCAGGGGAGACCCTGCAGAGGGACCTTCCTGCATGAGAAAGGGCTCCCTTTCTCCTTGCCTCCCAGCTCCAAGAACAAAACACATTCAAATGCTTCTTTACAAAAGAAGGCAAGTAAGGCACCCCAGGGCTGAGTAGTTTTCCTTTATTTTCTTATATTTTTATGGGTTTGTCGTTCTCCTGCCTGGGGATGAGAGCCAGATGCAGAGTGGATTTCTTTGATCAGGTTGCTTTTCTCTGGTAGGACAGCAGGACTCATTGTGTGTTTCTGTCCATATCGCTGGTTGAATTACTGTTACTCTGTGCATCTCTGTATCTCGGTGTGTGACTTTGTTTCTCTGGGTCTTTGCCAGTGTGTGCATATATTTGCTTACTTGCCTGTTTCCTCCCTTACTGCTCTGTGAGCCCTGGGTCCTGACAGATTCAGCAACTCCAGTCACTTCTAAAAATCCCCCTTCCCTCAGGTCTGGCCATACCTGGGAAGAGACTGCTTCCCCTTCCTTTCTTCCTTCTCCAAGATGAGGCTTGATGAGGTTTTGGGGTGATGGTGGGGGGTTGGAGCCCACAGCCAAGAAAGGATTCTCAAAGATGTCTTTGGTGCAAAAAAGGTGATTTTATTAAAGCACGGGACGGGGCCCGTGGCAAGAAAGAGCTGCACTGGGGTTGCAAAGAGTAACTGATTTATATACCTTCAGGTTGGGAGGGGGTTAGGGACAGAGTAAGTCTCTAAGAAATTTTAGAAGAAAGGTTTCCAGGACCTTGAGGGTCTAGCTGTTGTTAGCAAAACGTCATTTATTACTGCTTAGTAAAACCTCACTCATGAGACCCTTCAGATGTATATCAGGAGTCATATACTTGGAGTTTAATTGCCAACATATACTTGGGGATTAAAGATAAATAAGGTTTGCAAAATAGTTTTTATGTGTTTTTTTTTTAATTTTTTTTTAACGTTTATTTATTTTTGAGACAGAGAGAGACAGAGCATGAACAGGGGAGGAGCAGAGAGAGCAGAGAGAGAGAGGGAGACACAGAATCAGAAGCAGGCTCCAGGCTCTGAGCCATCAGCCCAGAGCCCGACGCGGGGCTCGAACTCACTGGCCGTGAGATCGTGACCTGAGCTGAAGTCGGACGCTTAACCGACTGAGCCACCCAGGCGCCCCAGTTTTTATGTGTTTAAGGAGACTCACAGGATCCTGGGGGGGGGGGGGTGTCAGGATAATGTTAAGCCAAGATTCCCTTTTGCCCCTAGCAAAGTGTCATCGTCCAGGCAGCTGAGCTCCTTGAGGGAGGTTGCTCACTCTGCCCCTTTCAAGGACTCATCACTGGGCTGTGGGCAGTAAGGGAATTCAATTTTTCATTTGCCTTTGTTTCCCACATCACCATGGCAAGCACTTAAACCCCCTTCCATCTTGGTGAGGGTGCTATTAGGGCTCCAGGAAACGGAGTCTATAGGTTTCTGGAGATTAGACTATGGAGAAGATTGCTTTTTACTTGCAGTTTACTAAGTTATCCATAGACTGAAGGAGACTCCTGTTCTGTATGACTGTGATCTCCATCAGTCAGACATTTGCTTCCTTTCTTTTCCCCTGTTCTTGAGCAGTCAGGAGTGTCGGAGGAAGACACATATCCCACCTGGGGTGGGGTGGGGGTGGGGGTGCTGTTAGCCTGTACTTTGTCCTCAGCTTGCCCCATGCTCCCTAATCAGGGCTGATGGAGAAGGATGGTCTGAAGTGATGGGCAAAGGAGAGGGGGTTGCCTGGACTGGCTAAACTGGATTTCATGTTACTCTTTGCCCCCAGAAGGAAGCCAGTCCCTGGGGGGTAGATCAAGGCCCTAAGTCAGTGTGGACAGCAGATTCCAATGGCCAAAGGCACCCTGGAGATTTAATGTTTTAAAATACAAAGTTGGGGCGCCTGCGTGGCTCACTTGGTTACACATCCGACTCTTGGTTTCAGCTCAGCTCATGATCTCACGGTTTGTGAGTTCGAGCCCCACGTCCAGCTCTGTGCTGCCAGTATGGAGTCGAGTTGAGATTCTCTCTCTCTGCCCCTCCCCACTTATGCTCTTTCCCTCTCTCTCAAAATAAATAAATAAAACTTAAAAAAAAAGTTAAACAGACTTAAAAACAACAAAAACATTACATCTCCTTTCAATTCCCATGAACCCAGTTTAGCAAATGTCTCCTGAGCACCATTTAAACACGGTACAAGGCTTGGGAGAACACTGTCAATACCTGATGGTGAAATCAGGACCCCTGTTTTACAGGACGCTGAGACTTGGGAGGTCTCTTTGCCTGAGGTTACAAAGCTGGGCCACTGCAGTCCTCAGACCAGGATTCAATCCCAGGCTCTCCATCCTTCCCCGAGCCCAGCTGCTCAGACCTCAGGCCTCCTGCCAGGTCCTGCAGGGACAGACGAGAGAGTGGGGCAGCCAGAGGCTCAGATGCAGGCCTGGCTGACTGCAGCTCAGTCTGGTCTCGCGCTCTCTGACCCACTACTCTGGGCTCCAGCCTCCCCGGGGGCCTGTCCCCTATCCCAACTCAGGCTTCCTTTCTCCTGCCTCTGTGTCTGCAAACTCAGTGCCAACCCTCCCTCCCTCCCTCCCCACAGATGTCCTTGCTCTCATTTCCAGCCTAACGCTGCGGGTCCCCGAGCGCCCCAAGACCTAGCTCCAGCATCTCTTCCAAGCTGCCTCCTAGCCCTCTGCCCGCCCATCCGCAGGCCCCTCCTTGGAGCCCCTCCCTCTCCTCCACTCTTACTTGGCTCCTGTCCACTCCCACCCGCCATACTCCATTCTGGTCACTTGCTCACTTGCTTTTCTCCTTCATGATCCCTCTGTGAGCTCCCCAGAAGAGGACATTAACCCTTTCGAAAAAAAGAGCAATTTCCGATTCAAAAAGTAATGTATGTTGACTGTGGGCAATGTGGAAAACACAAAAACATACAACATATAAAGAAGACAATGAATGTCACCCCGAGTCCCACCACCTGAAGGTGACCGCTGTTAAATAATTCCAATCTTTTCCCCATGCTCACACGTCTGCTTGTGCTTTTCCCCAGCGAAGCCAAAGTCGCACTGTAAACTTTTGAATTCTGCCTTTTGGAAAACGCGGTGCAGCCTCCTGCGCTTTTTCGCTATTGGCCAACATGCTCCCTCACCACGAAGTGGGCGGTCGTCCCGCGCGCGGTTGCCCAGTACGGGGTGTTCCGGCTGCCTCCAGGGCAGGGTCCCCGCGCGGTCGCAGCCTGGGCGCCTGGCGGGCCGCCCCGCTCGCGCCTGCGCGCCGAGGGGTGTCGGCTTCGCCGGGGCACCGCGCGGGGCCGTCCGAGGGCAGGGTCGCTTCAGGCTGACTTCTTGGGACAGGGGCGTTCTTGAGTTTGGGGCTGCTTTCTGGCAGCCGCCGGCAGCCGCCTCTCGGCCGGGGCCACAGGCGCCCCGCCCGCCGTCCGCCGCTCTGCGGGGGGGCAGTCAGAGGATTCCCCCGGGGGCTGACGGGGCGGGGTGGGGCGGGGCCGTGGGCGGGGCGCTCCCGCCAAAGCCGGGTCCCCGCCCCGCTGCGCGGCGGTATCGCGAGAGCTCTCGGGCGGCGCGGGGCTCCAGGCGGCGGCGCTTCCCAGCCGGCGTCGGCGGTGCAGTACGCAGGCGCGGCGGACGGGTTTCCCCGGGCTACAGCCGGCGCCGTCGCCCGCTCGTCGGCCGCCCGGCGCCATGGCGGGCTGCGCGGCGCGGGCTCCGCCGGGCTCCGAGGCGCGCCTCAGCCTGGCCACCTTCCTGCTGGGCGCCTCGGTGCTCGCGCTGCCGCTGCTCACGCGCGCCGGCCTGCAGGGCCGCACCGGGCTGGCGCTCTACGTGGCTGGGCTCAACGCGCTGCTGCTGCTGCTCTACCGGCCGCCGCGCTACCAGGTGCGGGCCGGGCGGGGGTGGGCCGGGGCCGGGGCGAGGGCGGGACCCGGGTGGGTTGGGCGCAGCGCGCGGGCTCCGTCCCCCTCGGGGTCGGGGTGGGCCGGGAGCTGGGCCTGTGGGAGGGACCGCCTCCCCCGGGCGTGTTCTTTCTCCGGAAGTTCAGTTGGCAGGAGGGACCCCGCCTAGCCAGGCTGGTGGGGGGGGGTGGGGGGGCGGGGCGTGGGTCGCGGGCCCTCTCTCTCCCGCGGAGTGGGTGGGAAGTTGCAGTTGGTGCGGTTCAGCAGCTGCGCTTGGCGTGGGGAGGAAGCGGGCCCACGAGTTCCTTTATGTCATTTAAGTTGTGGAGACACACTTAACCTGCCGCCAAGTCAGGTCAGAAGCCCCCGCAGTGTTACTCGGAGGGGGTTGGGCACAGAGCCCCGCACGTCCCCGACTAGACTTGCTGCGTGGACTCGGGAGAGTCTGGCCAGTAAACGAGGTTCATGCGGTGTTCCCACTGCTCTGAATCATAATAGCAGTAATGATAGCAATGGTAGCTCGAACTTACACACAGCACTCTTAAGTGCTTTATGCGGGTACTCTTCACAGCAGTCCTAAAAAGTAGGTAGCATTGTTGTCCCCGTTGTGTATAGGGGGGAAACGGAGGTCCAGAGAGGTTAAGTAACTTGTCCAAGGCCACACAACCAGAGAGGGGTGGATGCGGGATTTGAACCCCAGGCACGTTTGCCTTACCCTCTTAGTCTCTGAGCAGATCAGCTCTAAGTGTTTCCCAGTAGCCTACTTGTCCCAAGGAAGTGGGGTGTGTGCTCTTGCAGCCGGGATGTGTGCTCAGGGAACAGCCTGGTGACTGAGCTTCTTTTGGGTCCATTTCAGATAGCCATCCGAGCTTGCTTCCTTGGCTTCGTGTTCGGCTGCGGCATGTTGCTAAGTTTTAGCCAGTCTTCTTGGAGTCACTTTGGCTGGTAAGATGTATTTGGGGGGAAGAGTGGTTTTGAGGCGAGGGTGGGAGGATCAGAGGGTCAGAAGTGGTATATCCTCATCCCTGTGTCTCCTCTCTGACTGGCTGAAGGCTGTTGAGGATTCTGTACGGTCTCTGGTGTCCAGCTAGATCCCTATGTCTCGGACCTTGAGAACATGTGCCCATCGGTCGCTTCTGTTGCAGGCAGAAACAGGTCTCCCTGGCACCCTCCCCATAGGCGCCTTCATCAGTAATGTGACGAGCCCTTCCCAGAAGAGGGTACAGGTCCTCAGTGACAGGAAGGGGCAAGGCTCTGGCTCGTCTTCACAGGCCTTTTCCGTCTCTAATTTCTATTAGGTCACATCTAGCGCCTCCCCCATGGCCACTGTAGGATTTTCCCCTACACTATGATTTCAGTCCCTTGAGCCTTCTAGTCCCTGACCTGGATATGAACCAGTGGCTTCAGGTAAAAGGCTTTAACTCCCGTTATCAGTTCTCTGAGCCATCTAATCCTTCTTTGCTGGAGTTATTTGTTTGGCTGCATTTTTGTATTCAACATACATCACTGCTTTGTTTTGACTGTGTTTCACTTTCATATTTTACTGTGTGGTGTGGTATCCTTTCTAAAAGACTGAAGGGCCCATAATGCCTCCATGACCCTAGTCTGTTTGTGGGGTCTGTTACATTCAAAAGTAGTCTTTTCAAAGCCCCACCTTCTGCAGACCCGAAGAGTAACGTTACATGTGGGTGCCTGATGTCCACTCTCAGGTAGGTGACAGCAGGACCTCCTCAGAGAATTCAGGGACAGTTTGGCAGACCCAGATCTGCACTTGGACTTATGGCCAACTTGATTCCCTTGCCCCAACTTACCTCTCTTTCTTTTTGTTTTTAAATAGGTATATGTGCTCCTTGTCACTATTCCATTATTCTGAATATTTGGTCACAGCAGTCAATAACCCCAAAAGTCTGTCCTTGGATTCCTTTCTCCTGAATCACAGTCTGGAGTACACAGTAGCTGCTCTTTCTTCTTGGATAGAGTTCACACTCGAAAATATCTTTTGGCCAGGTCAGTGTGTCCCACGTTTCCCTCTGGAGGGGAGAAGGGTGGCTTCTGTGCAGGCCTGAGGGTGGTGACGTGGGCTCGCCTCCCAGGTGTAATCTCCCCGAGTGGCTTTCCCCAGCTCTCCGTCCTCACTAAGCTCTTTATAAAGGACAAGCACAGCTTGTGGGTTCCGCTTCCGGATTTTGAACAGAGGACATGTTGACCATTTGCTTTAAGCCTTCCACGACGTACCGCACTACCTCATGTGAAGTCCCGACCTTCGATAGCTATAATTCTAATTTTACGGTCAGAGATTTGCATCTGTTCATTTTCTGTGACTTGAGACTTTTTGTGTCAAGATGTTATTAGCAAAAACCTCTGCATCTGAAACCTACTCTCAAATGGAACTTTCCACAGCAAATTAAGTAAAATATATGTGGTTCCCAGGATTTGGTAAAGGGCCAGAATGGGAAACATTGGATCCCTCTCTGCTTCACTTAGCTGTCCTTGTCCCCAAGGGAAGGAGGGGCATGTGGCAGAGGGACATGGATGGAGAGCTCATCAGGTCTTTGCCATGATGCTCTAATCGGGTTGTTGGCACTTGAAGCAAATGAACAGCACGACTTAGGGGAATGTGTTTTGCTTATAATTAAATTTTAATGTGATGACAAATGCTAATTGCCCACTAGCATGTTTCCTAATGTTGCTGGCCTTGGAGAAATAGGTTCATTTTAAGCATCTGCAGGGGGAGCTCCATGGGCCCATGTCTTCACTTCCTGTCTGTCACATGTCTCTCCTCCAGAACTGAAGCAGATCACCTGGCTCAGTGCCTTGGGGTTGCTGATGGTGGTCTTTGGAGAATGTCTGAGGAAAGCGGCCATGTTCACAGCTGGTTCCAATTTCAATCACGTGGTGCAGAATGAAAAATCAGAGACTCATACCCTGGTGACAGGCGGAGTGTATGCTTGGTTTCGGCATCCTTCTTACGTTGGGTGGTTTTACTGGAGCATTGGAACCCAGGTACAGTATCAGAAATGACAGTGGTTGCCTTGGATTCTTTTTACATTTTAGAAAATTTAACGCCATAAAACGTGCCATTTTGAAATGTACAGTTCAGTGGATTTCATTGGATCTGCAAGGTTATTGGTCTCCTTCAAATAGGTGCATGTGCCCTCTGTTGTGTTTCAGTGGGTGTAGAAGGGGCAGGTTACTACACAGGATTTATTTTCTCTTTTCTTTTCTTTTCCTTTCCTCTTTCCTTTTTTCTCTTTTCCTTTCATTTATTTTTTTAAAGTTTGTTTTGAGAGAGACCACGCATGAGCATATGAGTGGGGAGGGGCTGGGAGCCAGGGAGAGAGAATCCAAAGCAGGCTCCACCCTATCAGCACACAGCCTGACTCGGGGCTCAGTCTCTCGAATGGTGAGATCATGACCTGAGCCAAAATTGAGTCGGACGCTTAACTGACTGAGCCACCCAGGCGCCCCAGGATTTATTTTAAAACTTTCATTTCTGAAACTTAAGACTGCTGCATTAACGATCATACTCCCTGGGAACAAGTTGATTGTAGTTGAATCGTGTAATTTACCATAAATGCTGCCTATGTATTTAAGTGCTCTAGGACTAAAGAGTTTTCGTACCTCTTTGACCATAGGTCTTTTTACACTGTGGCCCGGCACACAGACATGCATGAAAACGGAACAGGTCTTTCCCAGAGCAATATTTGTTCTTACTGAGTACGAAATACTCCTGTTTTCTATCTTGTTATTTGTGATGCACTAAATGGATTTCGGGGCTCAGTAACAGGTTGTGGGCTGCAGTTGGGAAACCCTAGTATAGGGTGTGTTGGGAAGCCACATGTGGTTGCTGGCTGTGAGGGCACAGGCTCTGGGGCACTGACAGGGCCAGTCCTGGCTGTCATGTTGGCTGCTTGGCCTCTCTGTCCTCACACACTGAGGACAGCGGTGCCGCCCCATAGGTTCAGTGTAGGGGCTTATTGGTCGTAAAGGGCTTAACTTGTGCCTGGAATACGGTTAAGTGCCCAGTAAGTAGTGATGGGAATAAGAAGTCAAGGGCATGTGCCTGGCTCTTGGTGGAAATCGCCCACTGGGGGAAGACATGTGTCCGCAGGGGTCCATCAGAAGGGGCAGGGGTGGAGTAGTGGGTTTCCCACACAGCACAGGAAGTTCCTGAGAGCCGGGAGGTGTTCTTGGCCTGGAGGGACTGTTTGGCTGTGGATCAGTGGGGAAGACATTCTTAAGAGTGGAGAAAACACATGAGTAAGGAAGTGAGAGGCAGTCAGAGTGGGGGTACAGCCCAGAGAAAAGGGGCCAGAGGAGGTGGCCGAGGTGCTGCTTTTCTGGGTTGGGGCAGGGGAGTGGTTTGAAGAAAGAAGCGATTTCATAAGCTCAGGTAGCAGTGGATCTGGTACAGGGATGGGCTGGGGCGGCAGGGGGGGGTGCGGGGCAGGGGCCGGGGACCAGGCAGCTGCAGGCTGGAGGGGGTGCATGGAACAGGAAGGGACAGGCTAGGAGCCCCACGGGGAGCTGCCATCAGCCTCGAGGACTGAAATCTGAGAAGTTGATGTTTTAATTTTTAGGTACCTCTCACATAAGAGGAACAACAGAAAAGCGTATGAAAGAAAACTGCCGTGATGAGCGTTTAGCTCTAATGTGAACGCGGTGGGGTGGTTTCAGTGCGTGTGCCCTGGCCGCTGCTCTCAAAGACCCTGATAGTATTTGAGAATCTCTGGGGCCCTTCCCTGACGGGAAGTCGACCGCGGGTGTTCAGGAGAAGCAGTGCTGCTGACGTTCGTGGTGTCGGAACACTCTGACCCCGATCGACTTTGTGTCCCCTGTCAGGTGATGCTGTGCAACCCCATCTGTGGCGTTGGCTACGCTCTGACGGTGTGGCGATTCTTCCGAGATCGGACAGAAGAAGAGGAGATCTCATTAATTCACTTTTTTGGAGACGAGTACCTGGAGTATAAGAAGCGGGTGCCCACAGGCCTGCCTTTTATAAAAGGGGTCAAGGTGGAGCTATAACATAGCAGGAGCGGGCCAGGCTGGGCCAAGGGGCCTCCCCCCTCCACACAGCCCGGGACAGAACTGCCTCCGGCAGCCACGCCGTAGAATGGATTTTCTGAATCATTTTATACGTCACCAGTTACTCTTCTGGAATATCACTTGAGACCAAACGGTCAGAAGGCCTTAGGACCAAAGGACCCCATACCCTAGAGCAATCTGTTCTTGGGCTCAATCAAGGTAGGACATAGATTAAAGGTGGGCAAGGAGCAAATAACAGCAATATTCAACAGTGCCCCTCCAGAAGGGCCCTGGCGAGAGCCCATGGCCCACGAGGTATTTAGTGTAACCAAGACCCCTCAGGAGAGGTGGACTCGCTCATGATGTCGAGTAAGGCTTCTTCTGCAGGAAGGGGTATGTGGGCATCAGTGCTTAGTGTTAGAAATTCGTTCAGAATCTTTAACCGAAAAACACAAACAGCACAGCTTCGACCTCCTTCTTTCTGTGCTTAAGTGCATGAGCATCTATACAGTTTTAAGATAATTCTTTATAAGGCACTTTGGCTCTTAATATATTTAATCGTATTTACATATCTATTTTTTATAAATAGCAGTATAGATTCAGAGGGGACTCGCTTGGTGTTTATAGCCCCAACTTTTATCTGGCAGAATGGACACCTCCAGACAACTTGGCTGAGTGGCTTTGTGTTCACAAGGGCACCCCTGGCCAGGGAGACTGGACCCCTGTGGCTTTCCCCGGGGTCCTGGCTCCCGCTCTTGTCCCCAGAGGGGGCTGTTGTCAGTGACACAGGCATGTCAAAGGGGTGTCATTTTTCCTTTAACAGAGAAATGCTCACTGAGCACGTGCTCTGTGTAAGGCGTCGTCAGACACCGGGAAGTATTGCTCTCCGTTGGTTTGGGATTTCAGTCTTTCACCATAGCTTATATTTTTCTGTTTCATTTGAAATCTCTCAACTGTTGATTTCTATGTTCTGTTCTCAGAACTTCACCATCTCTAACATCATCTCGCACTGTCTTTCCCAAGGGGGTTTACGCACACACCACTGCAACATTCAAGCAAGTCAGTGTACGAGAGTCTTAAATAGAGCAAATGGTCCCGACGGAGATGTAGTCGGTATTTTTGTTTTTCAAGTTTGGGGAAAGTGGTTGGCTTTAAGTACGTAAGCTTTAGGACCCTTGTTTAATTCTGGACCAGAGAGGGCCTTGGTCTCCGCGTGGAATCCTTCCGCGGTGGCGCTAACGGAGCCTGATTACGACGGCCGCGGCGGCCCCGGCTGGAGGGCTGCTGTGCTGCCACGCCGTGCCGGGCGGCTTCGAGGAGCCACTTAACCTTTCCGTGCCTAGACTCCCCATCCGTAGAATGGGGTCAGTACCACCTACCTCATAGGGGTGTTGTGAAAACTTAGAAGAACAACGTCAAACGTTTTTAATACTTAGATGAGAGAGAATGGCGTGAATGAAATCTATCCTGTGCCAGAGTCACACAGACGTGGACGTTGCTTAGCTGTACCAGACGCTGGAAACGTGTGTTCAGAAGAGCATTTTACCAACTCAGAAACATCACTTGTTTCTAGATTTCATGGCCTAATTAATTTTTTTGTTATTATGTATACCAAAGAGGTTTACGGGTTTGTTGATTCCTGGGATGCCGCTCGCCCGTGTGAGCGGACTCTACCATCGGCCCTCGTGAGGGCCTTGCAGCCAGGCCGGCCGAGGCCGCCGCTGGAGCACTCAGCAGTAGGTCCTTCTGGCACGAACACTCCCCAGTGGGACTCAACATGCACTTACTCTGGGAACTCGAGTTGACTCACTTCTGACTTGTTCTCCAGACCACGCTTAGCAAAGTCAGCTCCGCTCATTGGGACTGCAGAATGGAGGAGGGTGTGGCTGGGGTTTTGGCAGCCATCCCCAGCTGCTTGAGGGAAAGTGCTGTGCTGTATCTACCGGGATTGGACCCGACTTTCATTCCCACTGAGGGCTGTGAAGCTGTCTTTAATAGATGGAGAACAGCTAATGATGGCCCCCTGGCTTTGTGGACAGAAAGTCTGAAGGTGTTGGCGTTTGGCGATCTCATCTTGCCCCACCTGCTGGAATTCTCAAAGCCCACCTTCCTGCCGGGGCCCTGAGCCCAGAACGTGGGCCTGGTGTTTTGTGGCGAGGTGCTGCTGTTACACCACCTGGGCTTTAAAGAGCTCTTCCAGGGGCGGGACTAGGGGGGCGCCCTCACCCCGACTTGTACGCCCAGGGCAGAAGTGAGCAGTTACTTAGGGAGAAAAGATGAACTGCTTAGGGGCAGGATTTGGCAAGTGATTGACTTTCATCTAGTACTGACATTTTCAGATTATTTTTAACTTTATAAATTTAGCAGTGACAGTGTGCATGCAGAGAATCAGGTTAATGAAGTGCAGGCTTTTGGGGTATTCCCAAAAGCTTTTGGGTAAAGGCCACGTCACCAGTTCCCTCAAATTAAGAAACTGTCAAGAGATTACTTACTTTTTCCATTGCAGGTTTTAAAGTGGAGATTCTTAAATGGAAAAAAAGGCACTGCACAGAACAAAGCTACTTTGAAGCAGCGTAAAGTGAGACGTTTTATGAGGATTTGCAGGCTGTGGCCGAGAATAGCAGCTCGCAGAAAAGAGGTAGTGAGTGGGGTGAGCCTGGCCGAAAGCGAAAGGCAGCGTACCCCACTGCCCCTTCATCTGTATGAACTGCTTCTTGAGCCTCAAAACTAAACTTGATTAGTCCCTTCCATTTATTTAACACTCTGAGTGATGGACACGATAGGGAAGTATTCCTAAACCAATACACGTGTTAGTAGCTTAGGCTCAGGAGGGCCGGCCACAGCTCCAGCTTTTTGGTAGCAGCCCCTCCGTAATAGGCACAGTGACCCCCACTGTCCCTTCTCTGCACTTTCTTACTGCCTTAGATAGTTGCGATCTCCCACCACATCTTGCTCCTGTAGTGGCTCGATGAGGTTGGTGGGAGAGGCTTGCTCTCTGTGCCCTGCTGTGAGAGAGCTTGACGCCTTGTCCTGGGCCCCGAGGGCCAGCCGGCGGGGGTGGTCCCAAGCGCTTGCTCTAGAGGAAGCCGTCCCATAGCTAGGAGAGTAATTTAATGGAGTAATTATTTTACTCTTCTTTTTACATGCAGAAATGTTTATTTAAGTATTTTAAATTGGATTTTCTTTCACAGATACTGATTATTTCCAATTCTTAAATAAAACTGTACTTGATTTCACTATGAGCGGTAGCGTGATTGTGTGGGATGTAGGAACTCTAAGATCACGTCATCACTGGCTAAGAAATGTCCAGGACCTACAGCATAAAACCAGATGTGTTTTGCCCCTTCAATTCAGTTTTGAATTCTAATCTGTAACCAGTTTGTTGTGACGAGTTCCTCCTGCCTTTTAGGCTCCCATGGGTTTAGGCTTTGGAATGAGGACATCAGTGCTCTGAACGCAGGGGCAGAACGGTGGATGTTGACGTGACATTTTCACGGATTGATGTGCTGCCCTACCTGGCACATGGAAGCCATTTGCTGTTCATTTTTTGGTGGTTGTTTTTTTTTGTTTTTTGTTTTTAAGTTTATTTATCTATTTTGAGAGAGAGAGGGAGAGTGCAGGTGGGGAAGGGGCAGAGAGAAAGGGAAAGAGAGAACCCCAAGCATGTTCCATACCACCGAATGCACAGCCCAATGCAGGACTTGAGCTCATGAACTGCAAGATCATGACCTGAGCCAAACCGAAGTTGGACACTTAACCGACTGAGCCAGCCAGGCGCCCCCCATCCGTTTGCTGTTTGAACCACCACATCGAGCTGGATGTTTCCTTAAAATGTGACTGTGTGGACATTTTAACTCCAAAACTTAAAATTTTAGGTCATCTGGGTTAATTTTCCTCTTTAAAGCATTTGTGAAATTACGCTTGATAGAAAGGACACCATGTAGGAGTAGGAATTTCTGAAGAAAGGATTCTGAGTCATCCTTTAGTAATACCAGTAGAAGGTGAACACGAGAGTGACCGTTGTCTGGAGAGGCAGCAGAAAGTTGTGGGGAAGTTGTACTGACCCTCTCCTGCAGCCCGTGCCACCGGCCACCTCTCCTTTGCCCTGGCAGCTCAGTCCTTCCTTGACAGGAGAAAATGGGAGTGACAGTTTTCCCTTTTGCTGAGTCTGCTCAGATTACCGGCTGGAACTTCCCAGCAGGGCCGTGGCTCAGGACACCCTGAATTCTTGGGAGGCAGGCACGGCAGGGCTGTCTGTGCACGGCCCCTGACGGGGGCAGGGCCTGGCGCTCCCGCAAAGGAGGTGCCAGGCCAGCGAGGGGCTCGCGTGGCACGTTCATGTGTTCACTCTTTCCAGGCGGACTGGGGCGTCGCCCCCAGTCCCCATGAGGAGGACGGAGACTTCATGCAGCGCAAACACAGGGAAGAGTGAAACTTAAGCCAAAGAATCTGAGATTAGGACCGGTCCGAGTGTCTGGGTTTTTCCGCTGATTAGTGATTACCCCTTATGACATACCTGGTGGGAATAACCTTTCTTAAATATCCCAGTCTTGACCTGCGTGCTGTGAAATGCCCACCCCTCCGGACCAGTCCCGTTTGCTAAGTCGGGCGCTCTCTCTGTGTTGGGCCCTCGCCCCCGTTTTTCGGTTTGGGTCTATGAGGGTCTTTGTTTTTCAGTGGAGACTCTTCTTTGAGGCTGTTTGGAGTCCAGCTGTTCCCTCTGGGTTCTGACGTCTTCTCTCTCTTCTCTGCGACACTCACCGGGTCATTCCTAAAGGGACACTTGGCATGAGTGCTGCCTGGCACCCCCCATTTCACTGTGTGCCAGCACCAGCATGGCTCCTGGGATGGGAAGCCTTTCTGGACGACACCAGTGGGTGAACCAGAACCTTCTCTCCTAAAGGATTCTCCTCTCGTCTCTAATGGTTTTTAGTTGCCAAAACATCGGCAGCTCAGGCTACGTCTGTGGCTCGCAACAACAGCTTTGAATGGACAGTCCTCTGACGCATCTGAGCTGAGTGTGGTGCCCAGGAGGGTGAGACTAGTTTCTGCTCTGTCACCAGCCACTCTAGACCGTGGCAGGTGCTCTGTGCCCTCCAAGCTCTCTTAGCTCTGGTCTCCTGCAGCCCTGGTCTCTGCCCCGTGCGCAGCAGGCTTAACTGAGAGCAAAATACTACAAGATCGGCCCGTGACAGTGACGGATCTGTTATCACACATTCTTCTCTTTCTCTGGCAAGGATTTTGGCAAACCCCGTGGTTCCAGTGACTAGTGATGCTCCCACTTGGAGGAGAGAACCCTCAGTTACATTTCCTCATTCAAGTGAATCTGACTCACTTGGTGTAAATGCCTACGAGCCAGTCTCCGGTGCCCGCAGCCCTCGGTGGCATGAATGGTGCAGGCAGCAGCCGTGGCCATCTGCAATTCTGGAGTGCGGGTCACGTCTCCTCTATGAAGCCGCCATCGGGGTTCAGAACCCCTCTGACCCGTGTTTTACAAACAGACACAGCCAAGGCTCTAGAGCTGGTCAGTGGCAAGCCTGGACCGAATGGGAAAGAAAACCCGGGACCTGTCTCTGAGATCGAATCTGCTGGAAAGACTCGCCTTACCTGGCCTGGGTCTCAGCACTGACGTCCTCCTTGTGCGTGTTCTGTAGGTGGTCCAGCTGTTCCCCTGCGGGCACCTGAAGCCTGTTCGGGAGAGACCGTTCCCGGGAGGCTCGAAGGCAGCAGAGCCAGTCACTGTCCTTCAGCCCCCTCTTCGGACAAGACTAAACTGAATGAGGCACTTGGGCCTGCCTAGGGCTTGGGTCTCAGCTGTTTACTGAGGGCCAGAGCTGCTCCCGGGGACGGCAGCTGTGCCGCGTTTGGGAAGAAGGCACCGCGGGGCCAGGTGGTGGGGAATGGCAGGAACGGACACCTGCGTGTCCCAGGATCCCTGGGACAATCTGGGAAGGGGGATCCGGTCTGGCTTCTCTGGGGAACTGAAAGGCCATTATGACTGGGGTGTGGCCAGGGGCTGCCGTGGTCAGAGGTGGACAGGGAGGGTCCCGAAAGGGCTGTCGGGCCCCGGAGTGATGGGAACTCTAGGCTCTAAGAAGACCACTGGCTGTGGAACACCCTAGAAGGGCCAGAGAGGGTCAGCGATGGTGGCGTGGCCTGGGGCTGCCGTGGGGACAGTAGGCAGAGACAGATACGTCAGCAGAATTCAGGGTATGTAGGAAATGGGGCGAAGGAAGGAAAGGAATCAGAAGGCCCCCTGGCCTTCTCACTTGGGCACCTGGGGGATGTGATACCACTCCTGAGGGGTACAAACAATGGCACGTTTGGGGGAGGAAATGGGGTTCTGCCATTGTGGGATCTGAGGCCCCTGTGACCTGTCCAAGTGGAGACATACCCCGCCCCAGGAGGAGGCAGCTGGAGAGGGGTCTGGAGCCCAGGGGGGCCTATGCCGGGGAGGGCTCGGGGGTGGTCAGTGGCACGTTGGAGTTTTAAAGTGGGGGGACCGGATGGAGCCCCTTAAGCATAGGGTGTGGGATGGGGAGAGGCTCTAGGACTGAGCCCTGCGGAAAGCTGACACTTGGGCACTGAGCAGAGGTGGCAGAGCGGCCAGTCTGTAAAGGGACAGCCTGAAGGGCAGGAGGCAAACAGGTGTGGGCTGCCTCAGAAGCAAGACAGGAGCCTGGTGAAGCCAGCGGCCTGTTCTTGAGCACCGGGAGAGGCCAAGCGCTGCAGCCAGAGGTCGCGGAGGACAACAGGCCACAGGAGCGGGCTCAGTGGGGACGGGGGTGGCGGGGGCGGGTTGTGGGCACTGGGAGAGGAGGAAGCAGAGGCAGCAATGCCAGATGCTGGAAAATGGTGCCATGAAAAAGGACAGAGGCAGCCAGCCTCCCCCGCCACCCCCCCCAAACCTCCAGGAGCTGGGCTCCAGCCTGAGCTCCTCCTTTCCCTTTGCCAAAACCCACCGCTGGCGCCACGTCCCCCGAGACAGGCGGGCAGGAGCACGTCCTTGAAGCTAGTTCCTCACCGAAGCAGCACACAGAAGGAAACGTGCGCAAACTCTAAGAACGAGGCTCGGGACAGGCACGTGGCCTGCACAAGTGGGGCAGCGGCACCCGGAACGTCTCCTCCTTCCAGAGCCCCCCACCCCCACCCCCACCCAGGGTTGACCACCACCCCGACTGCTAATGCCAGAGGTGGTTCTGTCTGGTTTTGATGTTTCCTAAACGTCTCATAAACGGAATCACACCGTCTGCGGAGCAAGCGACTCGGAATGGCAGCTTCGGAGCCGACGCGGCAACTGGTCCCGGGTAGACAGGGATTTCAGCGCAATTGCGCAGAGGCCAGGCTGCGTTTAACCCCTCCGTGCGCATGTCAGAATAGTCACCGGAGAGGTGGCTTGGCAGTTCTGGAGGAACACGGTCGGTCACCGCACACTAGTTCTCCTTCTTCCTTAAACTCACGAAATATCCAGGAAAGGGGCCAAAACAACAGGGGAAGGCGCCTCTCCAGGTTGAGGAGAGAAAAGGGTAACACCACAGTTTTGGAAGCTGGAGGGTCAGTGGTAACCTCAGCAGCCGGGAGAAACCCGAGCTCGGAACGGACACGGGACACGCCCGGCTCTACTGCCTTCACACCACGGAATCGCCTCTACCAGGGAGGACGGGACAGAAATAGGGAGGGGGCCGCCTCAAGCTCCCCACGGCCGAGCGGCCTCCCCTCCCCCACCCCAGCCCCCTGAAGGGTTGGTCTCTGCGAAGGTACCAGGGTACAACACGGGTGGGAAACGAAAACCAGGGCTGCCTGCAAATGCTCCACACAGCGGCCGCCAGGAGGGAGACTGGGGAACGACGGGAAAAAAGCACTGCCCAGCCTGGTCCCCCCACCCCCCTGCAGTGAAGTGCCACCCATGTGCTCTGAGTTTCTGGCCTGCCCCCTCTGCCCCCCACCCCTAATATGAGCACATGATCAAGGATGGCCTGAGAAAAGTCCTTAAAATGGAAGACAGAGAGAGGGGCGCCTGGGTGACTCAGTTGGTTAAGCGTCTGAGGTCATGATCTCACGGCTTGCGAGTTCGAGCCCCGAGTCGGGCTGTGCGCTCAGAGCCTAGAGCCTGCTTTGGATTCTGTGTCCCTCTCTCGCTCTGCCCCTCCCCCACTCACTCTCTGTCTCTCTCTCTGTCTCTCTCTCTGTCTCTCTCTCTCTCAAGAATAAACATTAAAATAAATAAAATAATCCAAAAATAATAAAAATAAAACGGAAGACAGAAACCTAAACAAAAACTTGGAGGAAAGAGACTTAAGGGAGAAAGAAACAACAAACACCTATTAGCCTTGGAGGGGTAAGAGACTGTCCATAAAACAACAGAATGCTGTGTGTTGGGGGTGGGGAGGGGGAAGACCATGTTACAAAACAAGGGCTCTTGGAAATGGAAAACAAATTTTACACATTTTTATTTATTTTTGAGAGAGCACGAGCAGGGGAGGGGCAGAGAGAGAGGGAGACACAGAATCCAAAGCAGGCTCCAGGCTCTAAGCTGTCAGCACAGAGCCCGATGTGGGGCTCAAACCCACAGGCCGTGAAATCGTGACCTGAGCCGAAGTCGGACGCTTCACTGACTGAGCCACCCAGGCGCCCCCAAAACAATGAAATTTTAAAAAGAGCTCTTGGGAATTTTCTTCAAAAATGAACTCAACAGAAGGGTTGGAAGAAAAGAAATCTCTCAGAAAGTGCAGCAGAAAGACAAAGAAGAAAGCACCGAGGAGGTACGTCAGCCCAGGAAAGCCAATAGTCCAATAATAGGGATTCCAGGAAGAGAAGTGAAGAAATCAACTAATTCAAGAAGACATGTCAAAACTGAAGGACATGGGGGCACCTGGGTGGCTTGGTTGGTTAGGTTGGTCATGATCTCACGGTTCCTGAATTCAAACGCCACATTGGGCTCTGCACAAGGAGCCGAGCCTCCTTGGGATTCTCTCTCCGTCTCTGCCCCTCCCCGGCTTGCTCTCTTTCTCTCTCTCTCAAAATGAACAAAACAAAAAACCTGAAGCACATGAACTTACAGACTGAAAGGTGCTTCCTAATGGATGGAAGTAGACCCTCACCAGTGTGAAGTTTCAGAATGCTGGGACCAGAGAAAATTCCAGAAGCTTCGAAAGAGAATAAGTAGATCTCATCACAAAGATTAGGAGTCAGAATGCCTTCAAACTTCTCAAAGACAATCTTGGAAGCAAGGAAATACAGTGATGCCTTCAAAGACAATCATTTCCAATCTAGAATTTCACGACTTATTTGAGAGAGGGAGACGGCAAGCACGGGCAGGGAAGAGGGGCAGAGAGACAGAGAGAAGAGAGAAGAGAAGAGAAAGAGAACCTCAAGCAGCCTCCACACTCAGCAAGGAGCTTGGTGAGGGGCTCAGTCCCACAACCCCGGAATCATGACCTGAGCCAAAATTGAGTCAGATGCTCAACCAACTGAGCACCCTAGGCACCCCTCCAGTCTAGAATTCGATACCCAGCAAAATCATCTGTCAAGTGCAAAGGCAGAATATAGACATTTCAGACTTGTGCTGTCCAAAATATGTACCTCCTGTGCACCCTTTTCCAAAGAGTCACGGAAGGGTGCAGGGGCAAGGCAACGGGAGTCCCCCAGAGGGTGGTGGAGAAAGACTTCAGGCTGGCCGCGGTCAGACCTACAGGGCAACCAGCCCACCCTGGAACCAGGTGATGCAAGAGACAAGCACATTGAGAACCTGCCACCAACATCCCTCTGCCACTGTAACACCTTTTGATGCCCAAGTATGGTGCTGAGAGCCTAGAGTTGGCTTAACCATGTAGGGAGGCAGTTCTGCCCTCTCCTCCGTGTCCTGCTGCCTGGATCTGTCGAGGGCCCTCATTTCACCCCTAAGAAGTGTCTTCTGCTTTGGCCTATTCCTGAGGGCTAGAGGGGGGCAATGTTGTGCCTCGAAGCAGAAACTCCGAGCAGCCAACTCATTCTGTGTCTTTGAGAGATGTCCAGCACCTGGTCTGCCCAGATGCCCTGAGTAAACCCTCGTGACCTGGCCCACTGACTTCCTGAAAGGAGCTCTTCTGCACATATGGCACCTTGTCCACACACACTCAGAAGTGTCTTGGCTCCCCTGTGAACAACCCCTGCTCTCACCTGGGCTCCAGTCGCTCCTTCACCTTGGCAATGGAGCGGACGTAGGGCGTGATCTGCTTGGTGATGCTGGTCAGGTAGGCATTCTCCTGCTTCAGCTGGAGAAGGTCACGGAGCTGGGCTGTGGGGGCCAATGCCAGAGCGTTGGGTCTTGTTGGCTTCAGGTTCTTCTTGTCAGGCTCACACCTTCTACGTATCTATCCCAACTACGTCATCGATTGCCTCTTTAATTAAAGAGCATCGTGAGACTTGTGGAGGTATTCTGTTTACTGAATCCTGACCTCACATGCATCATTTTGGGGCATTAGCAATCGTGAGGCAAAGTCAAGGGCCAAGGGGAGGAGCCTGGGAGTCTGTATCTGGTTAGTGGGTAACTGACTTCCTGCCCCTGCTAACACGTGGGTTAGCTCCAGGATGGGGGTGCACCCAGCAGCAGTTGCCTGGGACCTTCGTAGATCTCCTGCTCGTTAGCTACCCGCTGGTAGGATTCCTCCCAAATCTGAAAGAGAAAGGGAGTTGGACGTTGCATATGGCCATCAGCTGGAATTCCCACTGGTGGCATTTCTGTCCTCTAGCTACTCAGGTCCACAGGGCACCCCCAGCTAGGTCACGGGGTTCCAGGCAGCAGAGAGCCTCATTCCAGAGCCTGCCACACGAGGGCCTCATGATGGACCAGGCCAAGCTCCTCCTTCTCACTCCTTCCCCTGTATGCCCGACAGGTGGGGCTGCAAGGGGCTCAGCGCCCGGGGAGGGTCTACCTCCTGGAAGACCGCTCTCATCCCCTCCAGGGAAGCGTACTCCAAGGCGATCTGCGCGTCCACCTGTGCGGACTTGTGCAGGATGTCTCCCATGATCTCCGCCTTGATGAGCGAGTGGTGTTTGGTGAGGTCCCGGTGCAGTTCCTGTACCTGGTCCTTCAAGTTCTGCATCTCTGCCTGCAGGTGCTGTGCACAGACACCTAGTGAGCGTGCCTCAGCAGAGGCACAGCCTCCAGGCCAGGTGGTCAGGACTCGATTTGGCCACTGCACGCTGGGCAGGCAGGGGTGGGGACATTCCCAGCCTGCAGGTCCCTGGCCCTGCTCACCCGGTAGGAGACCTCATAGTGGCGGCAGTGCTCCACAAAGGGCGTATCCTCACCCTTGGCCAGCAGCACCTTGGTGCTGATGGCCCGGTGCAGCGTGGGCTTTTGGATTAGTGACCCCAGCATCTTTCCCGCTGGGGAAGGGCAGCTGGGCCCCATCAGCACGTTGGGGCCTGAGCCCACTGCTAGCCTGAGGGGGAGAGAGCCAGTGTGGATGCAGATTTGGGGGGGGGGGGTTGGGAGGGTCTCCCCTTCTCCAGGCTCTCAGCCTCTCCCCGGGACTGCACACCAGAACCACTTAGGAACTTTGAAAAAGTCTGCGCAAGGTGCACCCAAGACCAAGGACATCAGCATGGTGTTTAAAAAAATCCAGGGTAATGTCAATGTACAGGAAAAGGTCCATCCAGATGTGTCAGGGCTGGTGCATAATAAACTTTGTTCACTCACCCGCGGGACTCTGGGCATTTCACCTGACGCCCAGTCTCCCCTGACCGGGTCCCCGGGGTCCCTGGCACATACATCCAGCTCAAGCATTTCTCCTAAGTTCTCCTGGGTGTCTGGCTCTCCAGACTAAAGCCCGGAAGTCAGGCCTTACCCCAAGCTGCCCCTCCCTTCAGTCTCTAGGCACCGGGGGCGAGTGGCGGAGGAAATGAGCGGCAATTGGGGACAGTCCCGGTCCTCTCTGTCCTTCCCTAACCAGGCTCTGCTCTGCCAGGTCTGCCCCGGGGCTTCCGGTCCCTCTGTCTGGGGAGGGCGGCAGGCAGCCTGTCCCTACCGCGACAGGGTACCTCGTGTCGCCCCCACACCCCGCCCCGGCGGCAGGGAGGGCGCCCCCAGCTGCTCACGTGTTGGGGGCGGCCCCAGCCCCCGGCGCCCGGCGCGGCCCCAGCAGCAGCAGCGGCTCCAGGCAGCGCGCGAACTCGGCGCGGTAGTCGCTGGCGATCTGGGCGGCGGGACCGGCTGGTGAGGCGGCTTCCTCGCCCCCTCCGGCCCCTCCGGCCCCGCCCCGGCCCCCCCACCCCGCGCCGCCCCGCACCTTGCTATTCTGCGCTGGCCGGAGGCGCTGCGGCCGCGTGACGATGCCCTGCAGCCTCTCCAACAGCTCCTGCAGCAGGAGGAGGGCGCTCAGGCCCCCGGGAGCGGGGGAAGGGGGCTGGCGGGGCAGGACAGTGAGGCCCCGCGCCGCGAGGGCAAGGCTGACTTTGGCACTCACCTGGTACGTGTTGGAGTCCCTTCCCTGGGACTGTCCCAGAACCCCCACGCCACCCCAGCCCCCAAATCCACAGGCAAGTTGGGGGGGAGCCGGACTTCAGTAGACACCCTACACTCTGGGCGGAGTGGAGGCTCCCGCTCCCCTCCAGGCTTCGCCGTCCTTTTAAAAGGGACTCAGCTGGCCCCTGAATGGCTTGCAGATGATGGTGCGGAGGAGGGGGAGGTCAGCCGCAGAGAGCCCTGGTCCAGACCCCGGGTGGCAGGCTGCCAGGCCCCGAGGTGGGAGTCCTGGGTGTGCAGGGTGGGCTTCTGATGGGGAGAGGGAGACCCCTCAGGAGCCAGGGGGACTCACATAGCCCAGGTCCAGGAACTCAGCCTTATTGGCCAGGCTGAGGAAGGATGAACAGTTGACCAGGTGAACCTGTGGGCGGGACACTGCGCTGTAAATGGTGGGGTGGGGTGGGGGGGTGAGTGCCCAGCCCTGTACCCCCAGCTCCCCTTACCTGCAGGGTGGGCAAGAGAGTGGCCAGGTGGGAGAGCTGCTCCTTGAAGGCCTTGTCCTTCTCTTCGTATTGGCTGGGGGAGGGGCAGGCAGCCTCAACTCCTAGGGGAGTGCCGCCCACCCCCCACCTGGGTGGGGGGTGGGGCTCAGAAAGGGGAGGTTCTATCTCCCCACCAGCTCTGTGCATCCTTCCCCGGTGCCCTGAGCCACCCGGCCCTCCTGGCCCAGATGTCTTGCTCCCCAGGGTGGGGCAGGGTCTGCCTAGGTCCAGGCAGGGAGATAGGTGTATGGAGGCCAAGGGACAGCAAGTGGAGACCCCGCCACCACTCACCTCTGCACCGCCTGCAGCAAGAGCGCTTTCCTCTCGGCCAGTTTGTCCTGGGAGGGATGGCCTGCTTCTGACTGGGCGCGGTCAGCCCGCCACCTCCCGGCCCAGCACTCCCCCACGTCTGGGGCCCAGCCACACACCTGGTTCCGCTGCTGTCCCTCCAATCTCCTGGCTCTTCCTGCCTGCCCCCTACTGCCTGGGAGTCCTGGTGCCCTCACCTTAAATGTCAGCAGCTCCCCCCGGGGTGGGGGGGGGGCGGGGGGTGTTCCCTCACCACCCCGCACCTCTGGCACCAGCCTGGGGCTGGAACTCTCCTGGCCACCGTGATTAAGTAACTCCATGCGCGGCTGCCCTGCTACACCGGAAACTCCACGCGGGCGGGAGGTGGGGTGTTGTGGGTACCGGATTGTGGCTGATGAGGATGCTCAGCCTGTGGCTGTCGGGTCCCCACTACCCCTCACCTGCATGCTGCCGAAGAGGGCATGAATGGCGGCCTCCTCCTCCGCCGCGCTGCGCCGCACCTCCTCCACCATCGCCTGCAGCTGCGCGATGGCCTCCCGTGTGGCCGTCTGCAGGGCCTTCACGGCCTGGGAACAGGGCGGCCTCAGCCCGGCAGGCGCGCACCTCCCCTGCCCCGGCGCGCTGGGCACCCCGCGCTCACCAGCACCGCCTGCTCCAGCCGCTCGCAGCCCTGCACGTAGGCTGACTCGAGGTCCACGCAGTGCGCCCGGCTCTCCCTGCGGGGACCCCGCGCGTCAGCCCCGCTCCCGGCTGCCCTCCGGCACCCCCTCGCCTCCCGCTCCCCCCTACCCACCCCTGCATGTCCCGGAAGCAGCGGATGCACAGCAGCGACTTCTTGTCGGTGGAGAACATGATGTAGGGCTCGGCGTGCAGCGCTGCGGCGGGGGCGGCGGGGGCGGCAGGGACGGAGGTGAGGGCTCCGGGCAGGCCCGCCCGGCCCGGCCCCGGCCCCCACCCGACACGCCGCACTCACTGCACTTCTGGAGCACGTCGCGGCTGCGCTGGCCCAGGGCCACGATGTCGTGGCGCGCGAACATGCGTGCCCGGTGCGTCTCATCGCGGCAGCGTGCGCACAGCGGCTGCCCACACGTGTTGCAGAAGTACGTGGTCTCTGCGTCCTAAGGACAGAGGACCAAGCGCAGCCTCAGCCTGCCCACGGGCCGAGGAGCCTGAGTCCCTGAGCACCCACGTGTCAGAGACTGTCAGTCTGAGCCTGGGGCAGGCACGCGGCTAAAGGCAGCCCTTCCCGGTAATCATGACGCTTGAATATACCCAGTTTACAGATGAGGGGTGGGGGGAGCAGAAACATTTTACCTACAACAAAATTTCGTGTTTGAAGGCTTCTCAAGCCCTCCTTGGCACCCTCAACAGTGGCCAAGTAACGGTGCCCACCCTGGCCATCTGTGTCACAACTTGGCTGGGAGAGGGAAGGAGGGCCCATTGGTTCCCTTCCCTACGCAAGACCTAGGGCTGAGAGGCCAGGTCTCCCACTGCCACTGTGGCTTTGACCCCAACAATGGCTGTGTAAGCACAGCCCCAACTCCTTACTTTGGCATTCAAGGCCATTTCCTTCCATGCTGTCCCTACCTCCAACCCCTAACCTCCCGAACTGTCGGCTCTCACTTGCCCAGCACATCCCGAGCTTTTGGGCCCACAGGGCTGTCCTCCTGGGGCTTGGAATACCTCACCCAACCTTCACAGGCGAGTCCCGCGTGCCATTCACGTTCACAGCCCAGCCTGAAGCCTGGCCTCTGCTCCTCTTTCTTAGACTGGGGGAGGGGGGCAGGAACACCCCTCTCCAACAGCACATTGTCCTCACTTCCCCTTGGGTACAGGTAGCTTGGTCAGCTCCCCAGGTAGGAGCCCTCGAGGGCCATCCCAACTCCACCCCAAGTTTGGGGACTGGTAAGCCCTCCCCCAGTGGAATGATGTTAACCTCTGCCACTATCTGGCTAGTGCCTCAGGTCACTTGTCCTGGACCTCAGTCTTCCCACCTGTAAAACGGGGCCCACATTTGGGATCCAGGGTGACTTAGGTTTTGGAAAATCCACGGAGGGACTAATCCTCTAAGGACATGGGGGGCACTCCCCCTCCCCCCAGGCACTCCCCCTCCCCCCCCCCCAGGCCTCCCTGCCTGCTTGCCGCACTCCAGGTCACAGTTGGCACACTGCACCACCTCCATGCCATCCCCTGAGCTGTCCACCAGGAACTGCAGCAGCCGATCCACAGGAGGGAGCCCGCTGGGGCCCTTCACCACCGTCTGGTGTCTGTGGAGAAGCTCAGCCAAGATCCAGATGCCCCTTCCCCATGGCTCCTTATCTCCTTTCCCACCCCCCGCATTTCAGGCTGGAACTAAAAATAGGAGCTGGCGTCTGCTATAAATATCTCACCCAGTGCCCATTCTGACCCCGTCCCCCACTCTGCCCCATCCTGGGCGAATCCTGGGGGCCCATGGGGTTGGCGACCTGGGGTTTCAGAGGTGGACACCTCCCCTCTACCCCTTCTCAGTGCATTGCACAAACTTAGGGCTAGCCCTTGTAACTTGAGCCAACATAATCTGCTTCTGTTGATCTAATACTCAAGGGATCCCCCAAGTGAATTACTGTCAGTGTTAGGGTTGCTGTGCTGAGATCCTGCACAGCCTTCCTCTCGCCTCCTGGCTTTCTAGGGGAGGGCTTCTGCCAGTTACTCCGGGCCTCGGTTAACCTGCTCTGTACAATGGGCGGGAGCCCGCATTCTGGGGCTGAGAGGGGGGCTGGGGGCAGCCTCTCCCAGCGGCCTCTGCCGGGAGTCAGAGCCCTGCCCTCCCTGCACCTAGCCCCGCATCCAGACGGGGCCAGTCTCCCCGGGGGGTGGGGGGCGACCACTGGGCTTTGGGGCACTCACTGGCACAGCGGGCAGGCGAGGCGGCCGTCGGTGGCGCGGCCCCGCAGGCAGCCGGCACAAAAGTCGTGGAAGCAGTCCAGCAGGCACGGGCGCTCGAACTGTGCGTGGCACAGCGGGCACACCAGCGGGTGGCCGCTCGCGGCGTCCGGGGCCCCCAGGCCCTCCAGGGGCACGAAGATGGCTCCCGACATCTCCTGGAAAAGCTCAGGACGGCGGCGGCGCGTGCACGGTGCGGGGAGCCGGCCGCGGAGCCCGCGCGTCCCCTCTGCCCGCGCGCGGCTCCCTCCCGTCTACCCCGCCCCGCCCCGCCCCGACGGGGCGTCCAGCGGTCGTGGGGCGGGGACCACCTAGGCCCGGGCTGGGGTCTGGAGCGGCCGGGGCGGGGAGAACCGGCAGCAGGCGTGCGAAGGGGTCGCGCCCTGTGCGCGCTCCCCGCCTCTCCCGCACCCCCTTGGTGGCCCCGGAAGGTCAGGCCGCAGGACCGAGCAATGCGTCCTACCCAACGTCTACCCTCCCCTGCCTCCTCGTCGCCCACCTCGCCTCACTCCCATCCCAGGAATTCCCCTCCCGGTGTCCTCTGGGTGACCTGCAGGCGACACCCCTTCCGCGCTGGACCGCAGCACTGCTCGGGCACCATGCTCCCGTGCACCCTTCCCAGGCCGCCCGCTGCGCCGCGACGAGGGCTCCCGCCACGGCCACGGTCACTCCGCGTCTCGCCCCGAGGGCAGAGGCGGGAACGCGGAGGCTGGAAAGGACCGCGCGGCGCGAGGGCCCGAGGCTCTGACTGGCTCCCGCCCGGTACCCGAGCCCGGAGCCCGGAACCGCAGGAGCGCCGCGCAGGGCGGGGCCGGAGGACCCCGACTGTGGGCTCCGCAGGGGTGCCGAGGCGCTCTGGCTAGGCCGGCTCTCTCCCGGACGACGGGGGCTGGGACACGAGTGGGTGTGCGGGTCCCCATTTCCTCCACGGCCAATTGGGGGCGCCAGAGAGCAGCGGCCGCCCCTCCGCAGACAGCGCGTGGGAGGGCCTGGAATCCCAGGCGGGCCTCTGGCTGGTTGGAGTCTCTCGGCCAAGAGACTGACCTCTCAGAGCCTCTCTGTTTGGGTGAAACAGGGCCTGCCCCTCGGTGATGCGCGAGAGTTTAATGAACTGAAATGAGCCTACTAGGCTTCTAAGTAATGAAGGCCTCAACCCCCATCACCAGCCGAGTTCCCCAAAGAAGGGGTGAGTTGGGGAGGGAGAGGAGTTTCTGAGCCTTTCCGGCAGAGCTCCCTCTGCTGTTCATGGCCAGGCCGGTCCTTTGTTTATCCAGTGTTATTTTCTCCAGAGTGCCTGCCATGCTTGGGTCATTTTCTACCTTCTCTGCACATGTTATCCTGAGCTCTGGGAAGGCAGTCTCTGTCTCTGCCCCTCCTGAAATCAGAGTCAAGCCCAGAGACTGACCCACAGAAGGTGCTGGATAAAATCTTATCAGTTAGGATGTAATATTTTAAAGCTAGGAGAGAATATTTAAAGCTGGGTTTTGAAGGATGAATAGGAGTTTGACAGTGGGAGAAAGGAAGAGAATTGTAGGTATAAACTACCTGTTCTTTCTCTCTCTCTCTCTTTTATTTATCTGTTTGTTTGTTTATTTATTTAGAGACAGAGAGAGCTCGAGCAGGAGATGGGCAGAGAGAGAGAGAGGGAGAATTCCAAGCAGGCTCTGGGCACAGTCATCCAAGAAACCAAGAGATCATGACCTGAGCCAGAATCAAGAGTCGGACACTCAGCTGACTGAGTCACACAGGTGCCCCTAAACGACCTGTTCTACCCCTCTCTACCCCTGGTTCTATTTGTGCTCTAAGCCACAAGAACTGTAATAACAATAGCTAATGTTGTGGACAAGGTACTATTCAAAGTTCTTTTACTTGTATGAACTCATCCAGACAACAGCCTTAGAAGGTGGAAAATGTTACCCTAGTAAGTGATAGAACTGATATACAAAACTACAGGATACTTCATAAGCGAATTATGCAGGAGTTTCCTTCTGGAGGGGCTGTAGGAAATGGATGTCCCTTCCTGATACTTGGGCTTATTTAATCCATTGATTCGTGTCTTCATCTGTTAGTAAGCAGCTGCCATAGGTCATACACATGGGAGGGACCACAGTAGCCACGGTTAGCCAAGTATAAACATGGACAAGTACAATAATGACAGATAATAATGACAGTGCTAAGTGCTCCAAAGAAAATTATCAGGATGATGTGAAGGAGGGCAGCTGGGAGGGGTGGAGCTGAGGGTACACTAGGTAATCCTGGGCAGAGACAAGCACTGAGCCTGAGACCTTGCAGGATGAGAAGCGATCAGACACAAGAAAAGCCAGAAAGAGTTCAAAGTGGAGGGAGCAGCACGTATAAGGTCTCAGAAGTTGGAATAAATGTCAAGCAAAGAAAAGTAGACCCATGTGTGTGGAGACTCAGGAACTCAGGGGTGAGGTGGGGCTGAGGACGGAGGTGGGTGTAAGGGTTACGGGTTTGGGGGGGGAGGGAGAGGGGGAGTGGGGTCATGGGGGTGAGGGTGGTCCACTCCACACTCTAGACTAGAGATATCAAGGAGGTCACTGGTTGTGAGTCAGGAGTCCAGGGAGGGGTGGAAGCTGCACACAGAGACTTGGGGAGTTGTATTCAAAGGCATGATCTTGGGTCACACCAAAGGTCAAGTGCAGATAAAGATGAAGGGAGCTCTGTGTCCTGCAGCCCTTCAATCCAGGGAAGAGGAGGGAGCAGTAAGGAGATGGAGAAGGAGTGGCCAGTGAAGTGGGAGGAGAACCAGGAGACCCTAAGTCCTGCCCACCCCCCAAGAAACGTCAGCAAGGAGGAGGGAGTGACTCACAGTGTCAGATGCTGCTAAGGAAGCAAGAAGAGGAGGACAGAAACCTGACCCCAGTCCCTAGCAGGGGGACATCACCAGTGACCTTGATGAGAGCTGTCTTGATAGCTGGGGGCCAAAAGCCCGACCAGAGTGGGTTTAACGGACAATGGGAGGACAGTCCAGAGAGAGGCAACTCTTCCAAGAAAATTGGTGTGAAGAGATTGTCTTTCTCTGTCTCCCTCTCTCTCTCTGCCCTTCCCCCACTTGCACATTCTCTCTCAAAAGGAAATGAACATTAAAAAAAAAAAAAAAAAGAATAAAAGGGTGGGTTTGGTACTTGGTTAACTGGCACAACAGGCCTGAGTTTAAACCTAGACCAGTCACCAGTCGGTGCACTGGGTTTCCTCCAGCCCTTGTAAGCCAGGATGGGATTTCTGCCAGGGGAGGCCACTGGAGCCAGGTGGAAGGGAGAGGAGGGTGTATGCAGCTGGGTGATTACAACGAAGGACCCTAGGATGTAACTGGTGAGGACAAGAGGGGGGTGAGGGTGGGTGGAAAGCAGGCCTGTCGATGGATCTTAGTTCGGGGGTTGAAGATCCCTGCTACTCAGCTTGGGGTGCATAGACCACCACCGGCAGCAGCATCTTCTGGGAGTTTGTGGGAAATGCACAATCTGAAACCAGTGAGATCCACTGAATTGGAATCTGCATTTTGAGGAGATCCCCAGGTGATTCCTGTCTACGTGCCAGTTTGAGAAGTGTTGGCACAAGAATTTTTGGAACTGGGAAACTAGAAGGCACGCGCTGGAAAGCTAGGTGGTGATGATCGGAGGGTGGGCGGCTTGTATTTGAGATGGCGAAGGGGTCAAACTGGAGAGTGTACCTGACTGCAGCATGGAGGGCTAGCCCTGGGAGACACAGCCCCTGGGCACCAGCTTCAAGGCTGGGCACTTCAAGTAGGAAGAAGCCAAAGTGCTCTTGGGCATTAGGATCCCAGGACCAGAAAGGCCTCAACTCCCCAAGTTGGTGGGTTCTACTCCCATACCACTAGCTGGTGATTTATGGGTTAGTGAATTTCCTTATTTCTTTTCTCTTTCCAAAACTTTCAAAAGTAGAGCGAACCCTCTATTTCTCTTTGGGCTCATCCAGTCTAGCTCCCCCCTCCGATCGTTTGCAGTGGGACAGGCCACAGGGCCTCCTTCCTCAGCACGCCCCCCCTGCCTAAGGCCTGCGATAGGACGGGCTTCGCATTCAGGCAAAAGCAATCGCTCCCCGATCGTACAAAACAGGGCGAAATCGTGGCGGCCGAGGGGCGTGGCCGAGCGATTGGTACGGCCTGAGTCCTGCGTGCTCTGCGCGCTGCGAGCTCTTTGCGTCTGCGTAGTGCGCCCACCTCCCTTTCTGCCTCCGCTGCCGCCATGGCGCCCGTGGTTAGTATGGCTCCGCGCGAGGCCTCGGCTCTGGGGCAAGCACGTGGGCTTCGCTGGCCCGGCTCCTGCCCGGCTCGCGCGGGACGGCGCTCTGCAGAGCCCGGCCGAGGCTGGGCTGGCAGGCCGGCGGGAGCGGGCCAGGGCCGCCCCGGGCCCAGCACGTTGTGGGCGGAGGAGGCCGCGGCCTGGGGCGCGAGAGGAGCCCCGGAGTTTGCGGAGCCCGCGGCTCGGGCTCGGGCGGCTGTCTGCGGCCAGCCGGGAGCTGGGGCGCCCAGGCTACAGCCTGGGCCGGCCAGGGCCCTGGGGAGCCCGGGTGGCGTGAGGCAGCCAGGGTCTGGGCCTGGCTACCTGGGCGGAGGGCGGGGAAGAGGAAGGGGACCTGCCACTCTCGGGAGTCACATATCCGGGTAACCTACACCCGGGACTTGGAGACGAGTGGGAATGTCCACGGAAGGTGTCTGGCCGGCTTGCTTTCAGAGAGGGGCCTGGGTTTGAGGACCCTCGTAGTGTTCATGGAGGAAGCAGTTCCTCAGGGCGCACCTGTAGAGACTTTTTTTGGTCGAGGGCAGGGCCCACCTCCATTCAGCCCCGGCCGGGCTGGGACCGGCCGTGTGGCGCCCTCGTGTCACTCGGCCTGCAGCTAGCCCTCCTCACATGTTGCCTCGAGCAAGTCGTTTTCCTGCCTCCCTTTTGTTGGGACACCGTTAACATTTTCGGCTTACCTACTCTTTTCTGCCGGGGCAGGCTTTTAATACCTCTCTGCATTTGTATGCCTTTGATTTAAAACCTTGATGGGAGGTGTGGATCCCATTGTGGGCAGGTCTTTTACTTGCTGATTGTGTCTGTCCGGGGCTAGATCTTAAAGCATCCCTTTAGGTTACCAGGAAGAGATGTCTTAAAGAGAAGTCCGTGATTTTTGGAGTAGCTAAAATGTTGGACAAGTTGAGCCAGTCAAATGGTAGATGAAATTTTTTTAAACGTGAAGGGGGACCAGGTGTGTTCTTGGAAAAGTCTTTTTAGAGTCTGTAAAACTCTTTAGAGTGGAACTGCAAGTAGTTAGGTAAGGTCGTACAGGTCCTTTTTTTTAGTGATGTTGGAGTTTGCAGAGGGAGAAGACTGAGCTTTGTGAGAGTAAAGGGACTGCATCCTTGCAGGATGTGCTCAGACTGATGATTTAAATCAAAACCTAGAAATCGACAGTAGTGTTGTAATTAGAACCAAAGTTTGAGTCTTTTTCTTGTCCCTGCTGGGGTAGATGCGCTGCTGGGACGTGCAGTTCCCACTGTGGTTTTCAAGAAGGTAGGTGAGCAGTTAAACGGATCAGGACCCTAATCTGGAGAGTTAGGACAAGTACTCATTTCAGATTCAATTTGTTTTAGATATGCAAGGCATACTTTGTATGCTTGCCCTAGTCCTGGAATAAAGTGTGCACTGTTTCTTGAAACTGCGTTTCTAAAGTTTTATGGTAAATAAAAGAAAATGTTCCTTTTATTGTGGTTCATAAGGTAACAGACTTTTCATGCCCAGAGAGATGGGGGAGGCTGGAAAGGGCAAGTAAGTCAGAGTGCCAGAATTTCCCCCTCAAAAGGGCATGACTCCCGGCCCCTAAGCTTAACAGAGCAGCATTCTGGGTATCACCCCTCAGGGCAGGTCGCTTGCGGATTTTGGATTTGTGTGGGCTATTCCATCTCAGGCGTTTTTGGTTCGGTTATGTTTTTGGTGGTTGAGGGGAGGGGCATACAGGTCGTGCCTTCATCTGTGTATCGTTTGCGCACCTTAGAAAAAGCTTGTGGCGAAGGGGGGCAAAAAAAAGAAGCAAGTTCTGAAGTTTACTCTGGACTGCACCCACCCTGTAGAAGACGGAATCATGGATGCTGCCAATTTCGTAAGTGACACCCTTGCTGCCACTCAGGACAGGGAGGGACCTTCTGAGATGTCGCCGAGAAAACCTGCTGGAGCACGTTTCTGTTCTCCTGCTCGTGGGCATCTCTGGTTCTGGCTCCACACAGACCGGAAGTTGGTCTGGTTACTTGTTTTTAAGTCTCACTTTTCTTTCATGTGTATCGGTGGTGCGGAGTAAACATCAATGCTAGGGAACTGCCTCAGTTTCTTTCGCCTCTCCTTTTGTTTCCAAAAGTGGTTTTATTTACTTCCGAGTTCCCAGGAAACAGCCAACTCCGCTGGATCCAGTACCTGCTTGGCACCTTGGTGTGTTGAAGCATAAGCACTGGGCCCTAATCCTCACAGAGTAAGGGGCTGTCTCCACCCGGCCTGACTGCTGGGCTATGGGTATTGGACAGATGGCAGCGTTTCTTTGGGCTTTCCTTTTTATTAGATATCAGGGCTTCAGTGTTTACATTAAAATACTCTCTTTGCTGATTTGTAATTGGAGCTTGTTTTTTTCCCATATCCCGCTTTGTATTGATATTTTACCCCATATATTTGGCCCTAGAAAAATTAACCTCATTGCCATATTTTGACTGTGCAACTTGGCAGTTTACTCTTTACCTGTTCGGTAGCCGTGTCTGGGGAATTCAGACTGACTGACTGACTTATTTATTTATTTAGAATGTTTACTTATTTTTGAGAGAGAGAGAAAACGTACGTGCGAGCAGGGGAGGGGCAGAGAGGGTGTGTGTGTGGGGGGGAGACAGGATCCAAAGCAGGTTCTACACTGTCAGCACAGAGCCCGACTCGGGGCTCGAACTCACAACCCGCGAGATCATGACCTGAGCCGAAGTCGGACGCTTAAGCCACTGAGCCACCCGGGCGTCCCAGAATTCAGACTTCTTGTGCAGAGGCTCTTAAATTCCCATTTGCTCTTCTCTTTGCCAAAAGATAATGTTACAACAAGAATAATTTTCAGGTGAAACAATCTAGAGGTTCAGCCTATGGCCACTAACAACAGTGAATGCCCGTAACTTCTTGCGTGTCCCTGCCTTGTGTGATGTGATGCCTTTTGTGTCTCTGTTGCTGCGGGAAGTCCCTTAATTGGCTCCTCAGTCTCTGTGTAACAATGTTACTTTTCTCTTCTCTGTGGCCACCTTTCCCTCCTAACCTTTGTGGCCTCTTCCAGCTTGTGTCTCTGTGTTGGCCCTTCCCTGGCATCGCTTCCCTCTCCCTGCCTTTACACTCACTTGTGTGTAATTGTTTTTCCTTCTAGAACCTTCTTAGGATAAAAAAAAAAAACTTGAGTCTAAGATGCAGAAATCAAGATTTCTGACTTAGTCACTCTACTCTGTCCTCAGTTAATGTACAGTGTATTGGAGTATGTATGTATGTATTTTAAAATTTATTTTTGAGAGAGTGCGTGTGTGCATGCTGGGCAGAGACAGGAGGAGACAATCCCAAGTAGGCTCCACGCCATCAGAGCAGAGCCCGATGTGGGTCTCTAACCCATGAAACATGAGATCATGACCCAAACTGACATCAAGGGTCGGACACTCAACTGACTGAGCTGTCCAGGCACCCCTACCCTTGGAGTTTTTAAATAGAGGATTGTAGGGATTTGGGGCTGGAGGGATTTCATATCATTTGTAACAGCAAGAGAACCAGAGTTGTCCCCCCTTTTTTTATTTTTATTTTTTTAATTTTTTTTTTCAACGTTTTAAAATTTATTTTTGGACAGAGAGAGACAGAACATGAACGGGGGAGGGGCAGAGAGAGAGGGAGACACAGAATCGGAAACAGGCTCCAGGCTCCGAGCCATCAGCCCAGAGCCTGACGCGGGGCTCGAACTCACGGACCGCGAGATCGTGACCTGGCTGAAGTCGGAGGTTTAACCGACTGCGCCACCCACGCGCCCCCCCCCTTTTTTTTTTTTTAAAGAAGTAGGCTCTAAGCCCAATGTGGGTCTTCACCCCACAACCAAGAGTTGCACACTCCACTGACTGAGCCAGCCAGGCACCCCCGGAGTCCTCCTTTTTGACCAAGACCGCTGAATTCACCCCATGGAGGTGGGTGCCAGGCTTCCAGGGGGTTTTGCCAAGAGTGCCATTTCTGGGCTCCTGGGCTGTTGCTCTTCTGCTGGGCCATGCAAACGGCCCCTGAGCTGATGTAGAGTTGTTTTGGTCTGTGTTATGTTTTGCTCCTACTGCTAGGTTGAAGACTGACTTATTTCCTCTCATGGTACCGAGAGCAGTGTTTTATACTCCTTAGATTCAGAATTGTCTGTACTTTGTAACAGTTTGGCCCTAGGTTTCCTGTCTATTCTTTACTTTTGACTCATCAGTCAAGCCTTTTGTGTAGAGGCACATTTGTTTGACCTTGTGTGGAAGCAGTCACGTGTGTTCGTGTGGGGATGTTTTCATGTTCCACGTGTAAATAAAGTTGAGTAGTGCTGTCTTCTAATTTCCATTCTTAGATTTCAGACCTCATATTAATAGCTAAATATGTGCTGTAATTTTTTTTTTTTTGAAGACTGAACATAGAAACAAGTCTTCATTCAGTATTAAGAGCATAAAACAAGTGGGCCAAGCTGTCGCTTCACTTACTGATCGATTTGACCATTTCCACAGGAGCAGTTTCTTCAAGAGAGAATTAAAGTGAATGGAAAAGCCGGGAATCTTGGTGGAGGGGTTGTAACCATCGAACGGAGCAAGAGCAAGATTACGGTCACTTCTGAGGTGCCTTTTTCCAAAAGGTATGGGACAGGAAAGTGCTACCTGCCAGCCTCCCACTTTCCAGCCCCCCACCCCCCCCCCCCCCCCCGTCATTTGTTTTTTGCTTGCATCCCTTAATCCCTGGAACAGGGTCCAGTGCAAGGAGGCACTGAATGAATGATCCTGTGGGGGTTGAAAGCATTCAATTTTGGGTAGTTTTAAAAATTTTGTTTTTCACGGGCTAACGTATTTCAAGCAAGATGCTCAGACTTGCTTAGACAGTACTGAAAATGAGAATATTGCCTCCTTTCCCTGTAGATCAGTGGAGAGCTTTCGTTTTTATTTTATTGAGGTATAGTTGACATGCAGTGTTGTACTGGGCTCAGGTGCACAGCACAGCGATAGGACAGTTCTCTACCTTCTTCAGTGTTCGCGATCAATGTGCTTGCATTTTTAATTCTACTTTTAGTTCCCTGTAAGTGCCAGTATCGTTGGATGAGGACTCCGAGATCTCAGTTTAGACTGAAGCCATCCTTTTAATTCCTGTGGGCCCATTTTTCTAAGTCGGAGACCCCAGTTCGCTTGTCCTGCAGTATTGTATGGTGGTTGTAAGGAATTGAACCGGTTTATACCTGGCTCCTAGCCCAGAGCCTGGCATGTTCTTAGGAGCTTTCAATCAGACTGAATCAAGTAATGGGAGATTTGAAGGTGTGTTAGGACAAATTTGGTATAATTCAGCTTTTGCTTTTAGCTTTAATTATTATCAGTCAAGAGGTGACTTCCTACTCTGCCTGGTTCAGTTATTTGTGCAGAAGGAGATTTTTTTTTTTTAATGTTTGTTTATTTATTTATTTTTCAACGTTTTTTTTATTTTTTATTTTTTTATTTTTTTATTTTTGGGACAGAGAGAGACAGAGCATGAACGGGGGAGGGGCAGAGAGAGAGGGAGACACAGAATCGGAAACAGGCTCCAGGCTCCGAGCCATCAGCCCAGAGCCTGACGCGGGGCTCGAACTCACGGACCACGAGATCGTGACCTGGCTGAAGTCGGACGCTTAACCGACTGCGCCACCCAGGCGCCCCTGTTTATTTATTTTTGAGAAAGAGCACAAGCAGGGGAAGAGCAGAGAGACAGGGAGACACAGAATCCAAAGCAGGCTCCAGGCTCTGAGCTGTCAGCACAGAGCCTGATGTGGGGCTCGAACTCACGAACTGTGAGACTAGGACCCGAGCCAAAGGTGGACGCTTAACCGACTGAGCCACCCGGGCACCCCCAGAAGGAGATTTGATAACACGAGAGATGGGTGCAACCATAGGGCCTCCAGGCCGTACAAAGCCTGCGACACACTGGGCTTTTGCAGAGCTCCTGGGGGTGATGCTGTGATCTGTGACCTGTCCCC
Source organism: Panthera uncia (assembly GCF_023721935.1). Taxonomy (NCBI): domain Eukaryota; kingdom Metazoa; phylum Chordata; class Mammalia; order Carnivora; family Felidae; genus Panthera; species Panthera uncia. The sequence continues at coordinate 100,751,402 of NW_026057585.1, forward strand.
GACGTTTACCAGGCTGGCTGTGAGAATGGCTCCTGACACCTTTTCCATTGGCACAGATTGTTCATCCCCAGTGCAGGAGGACAGGGGCCCTGTGTTCTTCGCTTTCCTTTCTGGATGGTAATGGTTTTCTTGAAGTGTTCTAGGTATTCCTAATCCAGGACTTTCTCTTGTTTGCGCACTTCTGTAGCTTTTTACCTAGTTTTCCAACATCCTATTATGAGAAAAGGAAAAAGAAAAATTTTTAAAAAATTTTTATTTATATCGAGAGAGAGCGCGTGCGCACATGCACGAGTGGGGGAGGGGCAGAAAGAGGAGAATCCCAAGCGGGCTCTGCCTTCACAGTGGAGGTCATCACCTGAGCCGAAATCAAGAGTCGGACACTTACTAACTCAGCCACCCAGGCGGTTTAATTTAAAAATTATGAAAAATCTTAAGCCACCTGGACTTTCAACTTAAGCACCTCACCTGAATACAATATGGTAGAAACAGTATATGGCAGAAAAGAATACTTTTTAGATGGAACGACCAAATTGATTTATTTTTGTGTAGGGGAAAGTGGATAGGATTGAACTGAGATCTTCACATCTTTGTGAAGATGGCTTTGTTGGCGTAAGTAACGCTGTTGAGCGGTACTCGTTTCCTAGAGGTGGTGAGTTTGTTGGTCCGTTCCTATCTGGGTCCTTGCCGGTCTGCCTGTGTGGCTCACGTAGTCCTTGTGACAGCCTGAAGAGATGGTAAGTATCAGGAGTCTCATTTCATGGAGGGGGAGAGTGGGGCTTGGAAAGGTTAATTTGCCCAGCCGGGACTTAGTTTGGTGTTCTGCTCCCTCTTCTCCTTTTGGGTTTGGGAAGATGCCCGAGGGCCTCCTAAGTCAACAAGTGAGAGGAGAAACACGATTGCAGGCTGTGGGCAGTTGGGATGTTGAGCACAGAAGCCAGTCGCTGCCTTTATGAAAACAGCCAGTTTTTTAAGCAGTTTGCTGTGGTGACTGCTTAGCTGTCCCCCAGGCCACGCCAGCAGTCAGGCTGACAGGTTGAAAGGACTGAGTGCCGTCACTTGCAGAGGTGGAGCAAGGGCAGTGGCAGGGTGGCGTCCTGTTTCCCAGGAGTTGGGTGGTGAGCATCTCCTGGCCAGAGTGAGTGTATGACAGACAATCCCCGTCATCCGAACAACCTCGGAAGGAGGTTAGAATCCGTGAGGTGAGATGCGGGAAGTACCTGGAGCTCATTAGAAACCCAGTGATTTCTCCGTAGAAGGTACTAAGATCGGGTACTTAACTGTGTCATCACTACTGTGGTATCTTTCTCCAGTGGTCACTAAGAACCACTTCATAGGCGTCGTGCTGTGTTTAACCGACAACTGTGACCTCTCCTTGTGTGTCCTCATTTTTATTGCCAGTGTAGATGAAATGTGGCTGACGCTTGTTTTAGAACCTTGGCTGGGTATATCGGCCTTACCTTTGCCCTTTTTGGATGCTGGGAGAACACCCTGAATGGTGATGGTTTGAATGCACAGGTTTTATACAAGTGACTGTTGGAGATGCCGGAGCCCTGTGGTGAGTTCTCAAGTGTTCTCTCTCTGCAGGTATTTGAAATATCTCACCAAAAAATATTTGAAGAAGAATAATCTACGTGATTGGTTGCGCGTAGTTGCTAACAGCAAAGAGAGTTACGAATTGCGTTACTTCCAGATAAACCAAGATGAGGAAGAGGAGGAAGATGAGGATTAAAACTCCTTTATCTGAAATATTTTGTATGAGTTCTTCAATAAAACTTGGGAACCAAAATGGTGGTTTTCCTTGTATCACTGCAGTGTGGATTGACCAGAAAATTGGAAATCATAGTAAAAGGGCTTCATTTGGGCTGCCGTTCACTTATTTGTAATTAGACTTTTTTTCCTGCTTAAAAACTTTAGTTATTGTGGTAATAATACCAAAATAGAAATAACCTCCTTTAAGGGAACTGCCCATGAATTGACCTTGAGCAGGTGGTTAAAGGGTGTGGAGGTGTGTGCACTTCAGTTAGTCACTATTTTACTTCAAAAGGTGTGACCGTTTTACCTGGTGCTTTTCTTAAAAGATTCAGGTATACAAACATTGGGACGTCTAATCCACTGAGAGCAAAACCAGTGACTTCTCTGAGGTTTGCTTCCTGCAGGAACAGGGCAGCGTCGATAAAAATGCAAGGTTCTGGGGCATTTACTTCACCTTTTGATTACAAATTACTCGATGCACATAACTACTATGTACATCCTTTTTCTTCCTGTAGAAATAGGATGTCCTTTTCCGCCGCTGCGTATTCTCCTCTTCAGGAAAGAATTTGGAGAGTGCTTATAAAAGTCCCAGGTTTTCAAAGTAAGAGTGCACAAAAATGAATCTGTAAATAAAAACTGTTCCCACAACTCTTTGCAACAAACTGTCCCTTTGGCCCCCAGCAGGGGGAGCTGGAGCTGAGCGGTGGTAGAGCTTCCAGAGATGGACCTGTGCATCTGGCCGGGATTGGAGCCTTGTCACGGGGGTGGGGCGCGAAGGAGAAGCGATTGAGAGACGGTTCATGCCGAGGAGACGGGGAAACAGTGCGGACGTGCCAAGGGAATGGTCACTTCTGAGCCACCTAGGCCATGCCTGGATTTAATGTCCAGTCCTACAAACTTGCATTAAGCAGGACCAGACTGAAAGTGGCATTTCGTTGCCTTGTGTGCAGAGGCTGGAGATCTGAGCAAGGTCATTAAGTTGTAAAGATGTGTCGTTGCCAACTGAGAATCCAGAGTATTTGGGAGTGACTTTGAAAAGAGACCCTGATGCCTTATGGTGCCCTTCTAAAATCTAAACAATTCTGCAGAAATGTCTGCAAAGTCTTAAAACTACAGTGTAAAATGTTCTTAAAGAGTTTCCCTCAGCTAATTTCTACACCTGACATTCTTGGGCTCTGCTGGTTGGGGAGCTGAAAATTAGAGTCCTACCTTGGCTCCAATTTCACATTTGGTGCTCCTTGGATTGAATTTAACATGTTGCATCTTTGCAATTTCATTTGTGGTAAAGGCTCTAGCATTTTCTATTTCTATGCAAATTTCGTGAAGCAGAATTGTTTGCATGTGTGAAGGCGAGGTTTCTTTCTGATGTAACTGAGGCATCAGCTGGGTTTTGGCCACAGTCCCTACCATGATCTGTCCCTACCGAGATCGTGATCGTGATCGTTAACTGTTAGTAAGTTTATGACCTGGGTTTGCAAATTGTACTTGTTTGTTGCATTGATGTTCGCCTGTAGTGATTCTTAGTTTGGTTGTAAAAAATTAACCCTGGGCTAAAATTAGCATATATAGTTTTTTTTTTTTTTCCCAAACTGCTCCCAAATTTTAAAACTTGTAATAAAATTGAAACTCATTGGTTTTTCTATGCCTTTTTGAACTCTTGTAATTGAGTTTTGATCACATTTTATATTAAAGTGGCTAACACATGGCTACTATTACTGTGCAAGCCTTTTTTTTTTTTTTTTTTTTAAGGATTGGCATGTTAATCTATTTAGCGACAGATTGTTTTTCCTGCTAATTGCTGTACCAACAATGACCTTGGTCTTCATTAAGCTTGAGAAGAAAATGTGTCCTTTATTCCCATTTTCTTTACCTCAGCTGTGCCTCGGTGAGAGTCTGGAGTTGGTCGTGACCCAACTCTCCGGGTCAGATCCAGAGCCGAGAGAATAAATTTGCAAACGACTTTTTCTGATGGAGGATGTGTAATGGGAACCTGAATCACCACGCCCGTTATGCCAGCTGTGTCCAGACCACCTTTAGACCACTTTCCTTTTCATCTCTTGACTGATGACCTAACTGCTCCATGGGAAATACAGCCCAGGAATCGGGGGGGGAGGGGGGTCATGGAGAGTTTCAGGCCAAGATTTTCGTTCATAAAAGCAACGGAATAGGAAGCTGGCACAATCCTGTTCTTAGCTGATTCTGGTCACCAGTACCATTTCTGGGCTAAAGGTTGAGTATTTGGTTTTCTTTCAAAAGCCTCAGTGACACCCACCTTTTCCTGTGACTTTCAGTGGTTAAAGGTGCTTGTTTTCTGAGTAGTGTTCTCTTCCTATCTTTTTGGGAAGAACCAAGTGTTGAGATACATGGACCCTAACTTCACCAGTGGCGCCTGGCAGGCGGGAACAACTTGTGCGTGAGACAGGGAACAAAGTGGGGGAGTTTGATCACACCAAATACTTTTAAAGACAAACTGATCAAAATTATGGAATGTTCTGGGGGCATTTAGACCACAGCCTTTTCAGAGGATACTTGACCTAGGAGGTGAGCAGGATTCCAGTGAGGCGATAGACTGGCCTGTCCCCTGGTTGTCACCTTAACCTCAGGAGAGCCTAGAAATTGGCTTTGGCAACCTGGCTTTCGCTTCCTCCTGCTGCCACGGTCCTTCCCGTGGCTTTGCTCCAAGCTTATCCAGCGTTGGAAGCAGAGTGTGGTGCTGGCCGCTCCCTTTGAGGGGGGGCATACACCTAGGATGTGTGGGTCATTGGCCAGATGACAGATTCTGCAGTACCATGGGGACATGTCTTCTTGGTAACCCTGGACAGAGAGTGGGGCTGGCCAGAGTCAGAAGCTGGGGAGAGCCTGGGTGGGGTCCTGCTGGAGGTGTTGACTGACTTGTCGGGTGCCTCTTTGGGGTAACAGGTTGTAGAGGTTGCGTCCCTTTCTGGAAGGGAGGAAGGTGAGGAAGAGGCCTGGTGGGTGAGGAGGAGGTGCCGAAGGAAGCCGGTGAAGGGCTGCCTTTTAAAGGATGCCACCATGCTGCTTGTCTCGGGGAGCAAAAACCTAAGAATTTGTAATCTAGACATTTTCCTATCTTGCCTCTCTTTGGGAGGATCTGAGAATTCACATTCTTTTTTTCTAGGCTATTTCTGGCCAAGCTAAAACTGTCTGTTAATGTTGTGCTGACCGGCTGAGTTGGCTGCTACCGTACCTAGAACCCAGAAAGAACCCCTAAGATGATTTAAGTCTTAGACGACCCCTTCCTCCGGCCCAGGGCCATGGGGCCCAGAAGTCTGCCTTATCGAGAAACACCCCCAGCAACTCTAAGTGATTTGGGTTCAGGCAGTGCAAGACTGCCGTCTTGAGAAACAGGCTCCAGGTACAAGGGAGATCTTGGTGCATTAGGGACATTTACCTTTCATTTTATTTTTATTTATTGTTTTATTTATGAGGGCGAGAGAGCGTGCACAGGTCGGGGAGGGGCAGAGAGAGAGAGAGGGACAGAGAGAACCCCAAGCATGGGGCTGTGCGGTCAGCCCAGAGCCTGACACAGGGCCGACTGAGCCACCCGGGGGCTCCTGCCATTCATTTTAGAAGACACTGCGATGCCAGCGATGCGGCTCAGCCGCTAAGAGGAGGCCGGGGCAGAACTGCATGGCTCGCGTGAGGGGTGTAGGGACAGGGGCTTCACGGCGCCGTCAGGTGGTCACAAGTAGGATATGTGGGTAAAGAACTGTCCTCGGGCAGCGCTTGAGAGCTGCCTGTATGAGGAGTCCACGCAGCCCGGGGACGGAGACTGATCGGGGTGTTTGCTGAAGGTGCCTCATAAGCAGTATAGTTAAAATGATTTTGATTTTGAATTGTCCCTCAGGTGTAATTCTAGGCTCTCATCAGCCAACAGGAGGAGCTTGTCTCCTGAAACTGGAACCTTATGGATAGGCTTATTCTCAGAATTGCGGACTTTATGGAATTGCCACCTTTTTAGGGATTGTTTTTGACATCAGACATTTGTGGTCCATTGTCACGGCTGCTAATAGTTTGACAATAATCAGAGCTCTCCTTTAAATATTCTCGGAGATTTCTAGTCAAAAATCCCTTTGTCTCTGCCATTCCAGTCTTTGCTTAGTTTTGCTTTTGGCGGGTAAGTAACTTGACCGAGCCGCAGCCCTCTGCAAGATGGGATGGCCAGGGGGCGGGGGGAGGTCTAGGAATGTGAGCTTTTGGACTCTTTGTTGCCAAATTCGGCAGGTGGGACTGTCCTTGAATGATGTCTTGACTGTCTCAGCCTCGCCTTGGGAATGGGACCCAAGATTAGCGGTGTGTGCCCGAGGTGGGGGCTTTCTGGTGATAGGAGATCCTGTAAGCCCACGTTTCTCTCAAGTGGGACAGAGAACCTTTGGAAGGGTCCTGACCTCCTCTGCCATCCGGGAGGGGTTGGGGGCGGGGCTGCTGAGGGGTGGGCAGGTTTGATGGTGCTTCGGGCTTTTCCCTGGATAGTTAACATTCCGAAAGACTGGAGGTCTGGAAAGAGCAAGGCAGCCTTGCCAGGGAAAACGGAGGCTGGCTAAAGCATTGGCGATTTGGGGCCTCTGAGCTAGATGCTCAGTGACGTGAAATGCAGCCTTAGACCAGAGAAGCCCTTTGCTTTCTTAGCCCAACTCCCTGCTGCCTTTCCCTCTGCCCTTGCAGGCCACCTGCTCTGGGATGCTTCAACCTCCCTCTCTAGTGTGGCTTACAAGTGACCTGGCAGATGAAGGGGACCCCCAGCACCCTGCACTTTGACCCGGGAGGCTGGACAGACCTGCCTGTACCCAGGAATAAATGATGAGGAGCTTTTCTTCAGGGCTTGCTCCCAATTCATTTGGATCGGAAGGGGGAGGAAAAATTGCCTACACATTTTTCCAACTCCCCCGGGCCATCCATCGCCTTCTGGTCACAGCTTGGATTCATGGCTTGGGCTGTGGCCCCCCGCCGAGAGGTTTTGCATGGGGTGCCCTCACCAGGCAGTCACAACTTTCCTGGTTCCCCAAAGGCCCCAGGAAAAAGAGCCCTTTTGTTAATGCCAGCGTGCCAGGGGTTACTGGTCAGTCCCTGCCAGGACGGGGCAGGTGTTCAGCCAAGGCCAGAGGGGTTGGTGCGAGAGAGGAGACAACACTACCCCTCTCTCTTGCTTCCCAAGCCGGGCAGATCCTGTGGGTCCCTGGCAGCCACATGGGTTTCCAGTGGGTTCCCCCAAACGTGTCTGGACTGAGGCAGCGAGACAAGGGTACCCTCCCTTTACTGGCTCTTCTAGGGTTAGAGAACTGACCATCCTAAGGGCTGCTGCAACTTTGGCCTTCTCTGAGTAGCTTTTACACCTCCGGCAGCCCAGACTGGCCGCGCTCGTTTAAAATTCCAGCCTTGCTCCCAAGGGCTTCGGCCTTCATGTTCACCTTTAACTGAGGGCTGTTGGCGGCGCCTCCTTACCGCCCAGCGACAGGTGTCGCTTCTGAGCGGGAGTTTTGGGCACAGACAACGAAGATCCGCACCACCCCCAGGGGCTCTGGAGGTGTTTAGACCGGACCTCGCCTGGAGGGGCGTTTTGGAAGAGGGCACGTGGGCGGTGGGAGCGTGGTGCCATGGGGTGAGGGAGGAGCCAGCCTGCATGCATTTTTCTGGAGGAATCGCACCCGGTCTCCAGAGCGACCCTTCCCCAAGTGCGGAACACATTTTTCTTCCGATCTTCCTTCCAAAGGGCCGAGCCAGGTTCTCGGTGCATGTGAGTGGAAGTGCGGGAGCTCGACGCCTGCCGCCCAGGGCACCCCGCCCCTGCGCCCTTGGGGACTCGGGGCGGGGGGGGGGGAGGGGCAGGGCGCCGTCCCGGGCGGCGGCGACGGTGGTGGCGGATCTTCCAGGGGTGCGCGGGGGCGAGTTCCCCGCCTCCCAACGGGCCCGGCTCGCCCGAGTCGCCGCGGCCCGCTCGGCCGTCGGGTCCCTGGGCGCGCGGGCGCCTCGACGGCTCCCCCTGCCGGAGCGCCGGGTGCGCCCCCCTGCACCCGGGGCTCAGGACTAGTCCCCCCAACTTGTTCTCGGCTGTTAACTAGTCGCGCTGCCGGAACGATGGGATGGGGTTGCCACAGCAACAGACTGGACGTCACAATCCGGGCATGTGTGCCGCCCCCCCGCCGTGCCGCCGGCGCTGCCGCCGCCACCCTCGGCCGGCTGCGGGACTCGGGCTGCGGGGCGCGGTGGGCGGAGCGGCCCGGGCTTTGCGGGGAGCGGGGCGAGGGCGGCCGAGAGGAAGGGGGTCGAGACGGGGGGG
>NW_026057585.1:100764451-100767127 GCF_023721935.1 Panthera uncia
GGGCTGCTTGGACAATCATTGTTTTGCCCCTGGGTGCAAGGAATTAGGCCCATTTTCTGGGAGGGAACACAGAGGCCCAGCACAGGCACTGAAACCCCATGGCTGCTTTCTCCCCGGGAGGCGGGCTCCTCCCTAAGCTGTCCTCCTCAGTAATTCCCAGTGGTGCTTGGGGCGGGGCCCCTTTGTGGCACTGATGGGGCAGTGGACAGCTGAACTTGCACCAACAGGTTTATTTCCAGGACTTCACGGAACCCCTGATGGGGAGTCCCCTGTTCCCTTTCCCCCCATTCTCTGCCTCTCCCTGGTTGTGTTAGGGCTCAGAGCATGGGGAGGGTTGATGGGCTCCTGCTTCACTCTGTTTGGGCCAGAGGGGTTGGGTCCCTGTCAGAGTCCCCTGCCCACCACCTGTTCTCCCTGCTTGTGCCCATTGCTCTGGGGCAGGGCGAGGTGGAGGGGTGAGGTGGTCCCCAGGGGCCCTGCAGGGAAGAGGTCCTGCTCTGGGCCCCTCTGGCCTGGGGATTGCAGCCCCGTCTTTCTGCAAGACGTGATGCCCTGAGCCTTCCCAAGCTCCCAGCTCCCTCTCTGTGTCCCTGACCCCAGGCACCGTCCTGGTCCACTTCGTAGCCTCCTAAGCAGTCCTCCCTGACCGCCCTCCCCTCAGCAGCCAGGGTCACCTTTGTAAGCACAGATCAGACCCAGACTCCCGCTGCTTGGGTAGATCAATGTGCTCCTGGTCTATACCACCTTCGTCTCCCCCCTCATTCCCCAGCCGCAGCCACACTGGGCTGTTGGATGCTTCTGGAACGCCACCTCCAACTCCAGACTCCGTCCTGCCCTTGAGTACTGGCTGTGACCTCTGTCTGACCTGCTCTTTTCTCTGCTCATGGCGACCTCCTTGCGGACACGTCAGTCCCAGGACACACAAATGTCTCCGAGGGGAGGCCCTCCTTGGGCCTGGCCCAAGCGCGGCCCCACCCCTGTCCCTCTCAGGGGCCATTTTATTTTAATTTTATTTTTAATTTTAATGCTTTATTTTCTTGGCCGCACCAGGTTACTTCTGTGTCAGTGGGCTCCCCGTCTCGAGGGCGACTCCTTTGATCACCTGCCGTGCTTGGCATCTGGCACCCTGGGTGCTCAAGAGATGCTTGTGGTCTTGGCGTCTGAGGGCTGGGAGTCCCTAGCTCACGCCTGGCCTCTGGACACGGTGTCGGCTTCAGCCCGGGCCTCGCGTCTCTCCTGAAGTGCCAGCCAGTTGGCCCCCTAGCCCTCCATTACAGCTGCCCCGTGGCCCTCGGCCTGGGCTCATGGTTGTGACCCGCTCGGACCTAGGGCCAGCTGCTTCCAAAACGTCACAGCTTTTGCGGGGAGGAGCCAGTGTGTGGGGCGCAGTCACGCTAATTTTTCAAATCTGCAGCGGTTGGACGCGTCTCTTGTCAAATCTTTCTTTCCATTGTGCCTCACCTTCCCCTCCCCCTCAGCCGTGTTCTTGTTTCCCACACAGGGCTCTGCGCCACCAGTGCTCTGGCACCGAGGCAGGTGGGCGAGCCTGTGTCCAGGAGGAGGCGGGGCGGGTCCCTGCCTTTCTGGCTCGGGCCCTGGCAGCTGCCACATTCTGCCGGGAGAGTGGAGGGCTCAAGGGTCAGGTGCAGCCTGCCTCTGCTTGTTAGCTGACTGACCCTGGGCAAACTCCCCAGCCCCTGTGCCTCGGTGTCCCCACTTGTGGAATGGGGATATGGCACTAGCTACCTCATAGAGGGTTATTGTGAGGGCTAGTGAGACAGTGCACGTGGAACATTTAGGTCACAGTGCCCAGCACATAATAGGTGCCCCATAAACTGTCACCACTGTAATTGGCACCATCCAAAGGGGGGCAGTTGACCTACCTTCCCCGAGGAAATGCTTCTGAGACTTGCACCCTCATCTAGTAAGCTGGGGGGGGGGGCACGGGGGCCTGGGCTGCAGGAGGGCTGGGAGTGTGAGGCCATGGTGGGGCTGGAGGGAGAGAGGGAGTGGCTCGATGCCCCTGGCCTTTTCCTCTAAAGTTCCCAGCCTGCTCAACCCCAGTCAATCACTTACAGCCGGAGGGGTGGGTTTCTCAGGGCTGGTGAGCCCAGCCTCTCTGCTGGCCAAACAGTGTGACCACTCTGGCCGCAAAGACACTTGACTGGCCCATGTCCCCATGCCCACAGGGCTGACCCCAGTCATGTGAGCATCTTAGGCTTCTTGGAGCCCAGGATCCAGGAAGGAGTGATGGCCATGATTCCCAAGGTTCATACTTTCCTAGCTTACTGCATCTCCCCTGGGGACATGTGGGTTTTGGGGGCTCCACGGAGCCTGTATGTAATACCATTTGCTGGGGGGAGGGAGGGAAAATGACCAGCGTGCTTTGCCCAGTGCCTTGGCCTGTGAGATAGTCACTTCCTTCCGAATTGTCTATCATTTCGTCCGTTTATTCAGTCAGCAGCCCTCCTATTAATCCACCCACCCATGTGTGCACTTTCCCACCGAGCATCTGTTTATCCAACCATGAAACCAGCCAACCGGCCGTACAACCACCACTCACCAGCCAGCCATCCTGCCCACATTATCCATCCATCCTAGCCACTCTCCATCCACCACCCACCACCTACCATCCATCCATCCATCCATCCATCCATCCATCCTACCCACTCTCCA